>NC_141325.1:30601540-30774040 GCF_037954235.1 Aulostomus chinensis | reverse complement strand
TTGATCCTGTACAGGAAGCCCACTCTGGTGGAGTCAGCAGATCTGACCTCCACCCTCCATGATCTAATCAGGGTCAGATTATACCACTGCAGGTCCTGGGAGAAAATTGTGTTGGAGGTGTCATCATGTTTGCAAGTCACTTTCAAATAAACACATTTCACAAAAGAATGTGAACCACACAAACACAACGAGCTGAAAACATCCACCCAACAAGAACCTGCAGGTCCTCTTCCTGACAGCAACAAACTGGTGCACACAAGTAACACAATGCTAAGCTACTAACAGAAACAATATGTGAACGACTTAAAAAAAAAACAACAACTCAGTAACCAGTGGCGGTAGTTAATACTCCACTGACTCTGCCTCATGGTTAGTTTCTGCATCTATTCAACACCTTACTGTATATCCGACAGGAAGTGGAAATGTCAGGGATGAGGTGTGTTTGTAGTCCAACAGGGAGTGGTCATCTCCTGGTTCCTCCACCAACAGGAAGTGGTCATCTCCTGGTTCCTCCCCCAGCAGCCAATAGGATCGCTCCATGTGATTGTGGGTGATTGAATCAGTAAATCAGGTGAAC
The DNA here is from genome assembly GCF_037954235.1 of Aulostomus chinensis. Lineage (NCBI taxonomy): Eukaryota > Metazoa > Chordata > Actinopteri > Syngnathiformes > Aulostomidae > Aulostomus > Aulostomus chinensis. The sequence continues at coordinate 30,773,463 of NC_141325.1, read as the reverse complement.
AAAAGTTGATGATCTTCCAGGTTCAGTTCATCAAGATCATCTTCACTAATGAACCCTCTGATGATGCTGGAAGCCTGAATGCTACGGTTAGCAGTGCTAAGCTAACGTTAGCCTGTGAAGGAGCTACACCAGGGTCACATGACTTCAAGGTCACCACCACTAAGCTTCAGACTTCTTGTGTTTACCCTGATGACCTTTAATGACCTCCATGACCTCTGGAGGCTCCTTCAGACTCTTGTTAGTGACCCAGGTTTTTAAGACTTACTGAAATGAAGGTCCACTTAATTACAAATATACTTTATTTTTGCTAATCCTAGTACTTGTTAACTGGATACAGTGCTAGTAAAGTAGTTCACACAAATATGAAGTTTGAACGTGTTTGCATAGTGAGGCCAGCCACCTCTCAGCCTGTCAAGTCAAGTCAGTTTTATTTGTGTGGCACCAAACCCCAACCAAAGTCCTGTCCTGACTCTGTCCAAGTAGAGCAGGTCCAGCACCTCCCTCCTTCAATGAACCTCCACCCAACAATTCTCCATCAGCAGCACATCCTGCAACAGCAGCCACCAGAACCTTCCTTTACCAGCAGGAAGGTGGAGCAGATCCAGGATCAGTGGGGACGGAGAGAGAGCAGGAGAGCAGGACAGAGACAAAGACAGAGAATGGAGGAAGACAGAGAGACAGAAGGAAAGAGAGGGGCAGAGATAAAGAGAGAGAGAAAGGAGGAGAGACTGATGGACAGAGACAAAGACAGAGAATGGAGGAAGACAGAGAGAGAGAAGGAAAGAGGGACAGAGAGAAAGAGAGAGAGAAAGGAGGAGAGACTGATAGACAGAGACAAAGACAGAGAATGGAGGAAGACAGGGAGACAGAAGGAAAGAGAGGGACAGAGATAAAGAGAGCGAGAAAGGAGGAGAGACTGATGGACGAGACAAAGACAGAGAATGGAGGGAGACAGAGAGAGAGAAGGAAAGAGGGACAGAGAGAAAGAGAGAGAGAAAGGAGGAGAGACTGATAGACAGAGACAAAGACAGAGAATGGAGGAAGACAGAGAGACAGAAGGAAAGAGAGGGACAGAGAGAAAGAGGGAGAGAAAGGAGGAGAGACTGATGGACGAGACAAAGACAGAGAATGGAGGAAGACAGAGAGAGAGAAGGAAAGAGGGACAGAGAGAAAGAGAGAGAGAAAGGAGGAGAGACTGATAGACAGAGACAAAGACAGAGAATGGAGGAAGACAGAGAGACAGAAGGAAAGAGAGGGGCAGAGATAAAGAGAGAGAGAAAGGAGGAGAGACTGATGGACAGAGACAAAGACAGAGAATGGAAGAAGACAGAGAGACGGAAGGAAAGAGAGGGACAGAGATAAAGAGGGAGAGAAAGGAGGAGAGACTGATGGACAGAGACAGACAGAGAATGGAGGAAGACAGAGAGAGAGAAGGAAAGAGAGGGACAGAGATAAAGAGAGCGAGAAAGGAGGAGAGACTGATGGACGAGACAAAGACAGAGAATGGAGGAAGACAGAGAGAGAGAAGGAAAGAGGGACAGAGAGAAAGGAGGAGAGACTGATAGACAGAGACAAAGACAGAGAATGGAGGAAGACAGAGAGACAGAAGGAAAGAGAGGGACAGAGAGAAAGAGGGAGAGAAAGGAGGAGAGACTGATGGACGAGACAAAGACAGAGAATGGAGGAAGACAGAGAGAGAGAGAAGGAAAGAGGGACAGAGAGAAAGAGAGAGAGAAAGGAGGAGAGACTGATAGACAGAGACAAAGACAGAGAATGGAGGAAGACAGAGAGACAGAAGGAAAGAGAGGGGCAGAGATAAAGAGGGAGAGAAAGGAGGAGAGACTGATGGACAGAGACAAAGACAGAGAATGGAGGAAGACAGAGAGACGGAAGGAAAGAGAGGGACAGAGATAAAGAGGGAGAGAAAGGAGGAGAGACTGATGGACAGAGACAAAGACAGAGAATGGAGGAAGACAGAGAGAGAGAAGGAAAGAGAGGGACAGAGATAAAGAGAGAGAGAAAGGAGGAGAGACTGATGGATAGAGACAAAGACAGAGAATGGAGGAAGACAGAGAGAGAGAAGGAAAGAGGGACAGAGAGAAAGAGAGAGAGAAAGGAGGAGAGACTGATAGACAGAGACAAAGACAGAGAATGGAGGAAGACAGGGAGACAGAAGGAAAGAGAGGGACAGAGATAAAGAGAGCGAGAAAGGAGGAGAGACTGATGGACGAGACAAAGACAGAGAATGGAGGAAGACAGAGAGAGAAGGAAAGAGGGACAGAGAGAAAGAGAGAGAGAAAGGAGGAGAGACTGATAGACAGAGACAAAGACAGAGAATGGAGGAAGACAGAGAGACAGAAGGAAAGAGAGGGACAGAGAGAAAGAGGGAGAGAAAGGAGGAGAGACTGATGGACGAGACAAAGACAGAGAATGGAGGAAGACAGAGAGACAGAAGGAAAGAGAGGGACAGAGATAAAGAGAGAGAGAAAGGAGGAGAGACTGACGGACAGACAGGGACGTGAGCAGGTGGAGCTACGGGTGGCAGCTGGAGCCTCTTCAGGTCTGGAGCCTCCTCCAGCAGCACCAGGATCTGGGATGATGGGAGGAGAAGAGGAGTCAGTAACACGTCTGAGGACAGGAGGAGGAGGGAGAAGCCCAGTGCATCATGGGAGATCCCAGCAGTCTGAGCCTATAGCAGCAGATCTAAGGGCCAGCCTAAGCAGTCCTGACTATAAGCCTGATCAACAAGGAGGTCTTAAGTCTGCTCTTAAACCTAGAGAGGGGGTCTGGGTCCTGGACTGAAACTGGGAGACGGTTCCACAGGAGGGGAGCCTGATAGCTGAAGGCTCTGGCTCCATTCTACTGTTAGAACTCTAGGAACCAGCAGGAACCCTGCATCCTGGGAGTGAAGGGTTCTAGCTGGATCATAGGGGACCAGGAGCTCTGTCAGGGATGAAGGAGCCTGACTGTTGAGGACTTTGATGGTAGAAGAAGAATTTTAAATTCTGTTCTGAATCTGACAGGGAGCCATGCAGAGAAGCAGTCCAGGAGAGACCTGGTCTCTGCTACCAGTTCTAGTCAGGGGGGCAGCAGTGTTCTGGACCAGCTGGAGAGTCTTTAGGGACTTATTAGTCCAGCCTGGTAGTGAGAGGAGGAAACATCCCATTAGCTTTAAGTGATCATGTGTGCTAAAACTTATACATTGTGTCAAGTGAGTGGTGTGTAGTTGTCATGTTAAAGTGTGTGTGAGCAACTTGCTTACCTCTGTCTCTCTCTCAGTGTTCAGTCAAAAAGGTCCCAGGTCCACTAGTACCACTATGTAAAGGTTCCAGGGAAAAACCATTTGTGTTCATGAAGTAGGGGTGTTTACATGAAGTTGTTGTCAAGGCTTTTGCAGGATCCTGTTTTAATATGCTCATAATTGTGATGTTGTGTTTTGAGCATCCTCAGTTTGCAAGTTAAGGGGGCAGGACCCAGGTCATTTAGGCTGGAACATTATAGAAGGGCAACAGTTTCCAGCATGGGGGGCTGCTGTTAGGACCTCCTGCTGCTCAGGGCCACAGTTTTAAGCATGTTTGTGTCCACATCTGCCTCAAGCACTCTCAAGCACTTCGACCAGGGTGGGTTTTACTTTGCTTCCCACCCTGAGTGTCTCTGGCGTCCTTAAAGAATTGGAAATATAATGTAGGGGAGAAATTAGCATACAGTTAACACATCTAAACAATTAAAAACATTATGATACACATTCATCAACATTTTGTCTCATTTATTCACTAAATGAAATGTGGCTAAAATTACATAGCAATTTTACATAGGAATCATTTTCTTCGTAAACATCTGACTGTAAAATAGCAGGTTATTGACTGACTGAAGAAAAGGTCACGTCCAAAATAATGTCAGTGGTATTGATTTGATGATGCGGGTGCTGATGCTGGTTTATGGGTGAGTGGCCATTCCTCACCTCTGGTCTCATGAAGTGGAGCTTCAGCCTTGCAAATGGAACTGAACACAGCAGAGAGGAGTCCAGCAAGCTGGTGGTAAAGAGAACAAAGGAGCACTTCTATACTCGCCCAAATCAATGTAGCACTGCTCTCACGAGATATCCCAGCATGCATTTCCTCCAAAGCCTTGGCTGCATTCACGCCCACTTCCTCAAAAAGTTCCAATCTTTTTGGGCTGCAGTCAGTTTTTACCTTCAGTGAGAGTAATATGTTACATGTTCAATAATTCAGAAGTCAAACATGAATGATTTATTCACAACAGTGCGGAAAGAGGGTCTCCTCTGTTGCTCCTTGGATGTCTATGAAAAGACACACTAAAAGGTTGAAGCAGCGTGGTGAAGCAAAGACAAAGCTCAGTTACATTTACAAATCAAATGCGGTCGACTGAGTGAGCTCGTGGATGTTAGGAGGCTTGGTATCACGCAGAAACTCTGATGTGACGGAGATGTGTGATTACTCTCTCAGGTTTCGGTGCGAGGGCCCTTAGATGGCAGCAGGGTTAGTTCTCCCTGCTGGGTTTTCAAAGACAAGCACGATGCGTCCGTCTCATGTGATAACAGGAGGTCAGCAGCAGCAGCAGCAGCAGATGACCTGACCTAACTGAAGCATCCTCAGGTAATGTGATGTGATGCCTGAGCTCTGCTCTCTCAGGCGCTTTTCACTTTCAGCCTCCATCTTGCTGAAATGTGAGGGATCGGACGCTTCCTGCCGGGCCAACGTGATCAGATCAAAAGCAGTTCCTGCCAGCGGAGGAATGCTAAATTGGGAAAGAAAGTGTGTTCTGGTGATAATTGAACTCTTGAATCCTGTGATCACAACCAGTTTACAGCTGTTCTGGAAAGACACTCTGAACGCTACCAGACCTGACATCTACAAACCCCTCTCTTCTTCAAAGAGGAGACTATCTAAATTTAAAATCCTTCTCAGCTCTGTAAATGCTTCTCTGAAAGCAAAACTGCTGTCAACAAATATATTTCAGGATGGTATTAAATGAGAATGCGGCAAGATTGCATCTGGAGAGTCAGTCATTGATAAGAGCTGCTGCTATCAGCCGCTGTGGTTTTGTCCTGTTTGACTTAAACTACAAAAGCAGCAGAAGACAAATCGTCCTCTGACCAGGTGAGTGGATAAGGTGGCGAGCGTGTGGGACCTGACCTGAGAACACAACATGAATCTGGAATCATGGCTGTGCTTTTTGTTTTTCAGCTGCTGATCTAATAATCACTGCATGACATCGATGGTTGAGCAGTGATTGAGGGTTTCACTGGCTTCTTGAGTCACAGTGAGAAAACAAGAGTTTAGCTCTGCTGTCCAGCTTGTTACACTGCCGTCACATGAACACGTTTCAATTTCAACTCAGGTCCCAAGATTCTTGTAACATGCACCAATTGTTCACATGCACAGATACGACTGTCTGTAAAATTCATCAGCTCAAGCTATACTTTACTTAAAACATGTATTCTTAATCTTTCAAGTTCTCACTAGCAGGAGTCCTCCAGATGTTTTTCTTCCTGCATCACTTCTTTGTCACTCCAGAATGCAGGAAGAACCTGCCACGTGTGTTTAGCTTGAAGCTAACGGAGACTGAAGGCTAACAACAGCTAAACTCTCCGGGTGGTCTGGTAAGATCCAGGTCTTCTAGACCCAGCTGGATAATCAGTGAGCCACTAACACTTTGACTTATGATTAAAACGGTCATGCTGGAGGTCAGGGTGATGCCATCCAGCGAACCTGTCTCACTAGATGCGGTGCTCTCAGGTGTTTTGGGCCCAGCACAACTTCAGTTTTGTCAGATTCTGTTATAGGAAATTATATGTCCTCCATGTTTTTAATGTTCTTCAGACAGGCCTCCAGTTTAGTCAGCTGACTGGTTCCTTTGGATGCGTTGATAAGAACAGCTGCGTACAGACCCTTGTGGAACACCAGAACTGACTGTAGCGGTCCCAGGGGAACCATCATTAACTGGTACCAACTGAGATGGACCTAGTAAATATGATTCCTTCATGCCAATGACATGTTCCAGTCTTTTTACGATATGAAAGCACTTGTGTTGCTAAATGAATTCACACATTTCCCCAGACTGGAGGATCTGATCCACCTTGTCATGTTTAAGGCCCAGTTTTGAGTGCTTGAACGGGTAATGAACCACACATCCAGTATGGACTACGACGGTGCCTCCCACCATAAAGAACTAGAAAAATCAAACAGGAGACCTTGACACGTCTCATACACGCTGTTGTAAACCTAAAATGTTGTAAAACAGCCAAGTAAAGAGGAGAAACAAAATCAAGTTGGAGCTGAACGTGAACGCTCTGACGACGCTAACATGCTGATGGTGCCAGGCACTGGTGTGGATCTGAGGTTTTTCTCTGCTCAAAGTGTTGGTGTTGGTATTTATGGTGTTGTCAGGACTGCATTGAGTATTCCTCTGGTGAGTCGTCTTTTGCTGGACTATGAACTGGGCGCTGGCCCAGAAACATCTCAGGGCCCTCAACTCGGAGCCATCTACAGTGAATTCAGTCCAAAGTGCTGGACTTACCAACGGCACAAACTCATTTAGCTGCTGTACACTCACTTTGATATTCCGTAATTTATTGGATTTATTTACTCAGAGACTCTTGAATCAGATTTTCCTACCAAACTAATCAACAAGCTTCTGCTCAGGATCCAGTTCTGCATCATATTTGATGAGAGGCTGTCAGAGTCGTGCTTTTGCAAATAAGAATGAGGTTAGCAGGGAGGTTGTTTTCCTTCGTTCTGCTGATGTTTGCACGTTTTCCTGCAGGGTAAAAACATCTTACTCCAATTTGATGTTTGTGCAGTTTGAATTGGAGTTTTTCTCACTTGAAATGAAACCATGCACAACCATTTATGTGATGAGTGAGCTTGTGAATGAAAGGCTGTAACCTGTGTAAAAGCCTCCATTCTTATTCAGGTACGGCAGCAGCAGTATCGGTATGCTCCTCTTTCCAGAGCAATTTGACACGGAGGATGATGATGGTTTATTAACCTGTCAGCAGACAGAGATGCCAGCTTTACTGTGTTATTCCTCGCTCTCATCACATTTATTTACACAGCGTCTCCAGGGACCAGGAAGAAGGAAAGAGCAAAGTGCTGCCTGACTTTAGCGTGCCACAAATCCAGATTTGTGTTTGTTCTTCATTACTCATCAGCTCTGAGCACAAGGACCACTGAACTATGGGAGAGCTTTGAGATAACGAGCTTTCTGTTGATAGAACTGAGAGACTGAACACAAATACGATAGCATATTGCCACTGCTGTCAAAACGCTAACGGAGACACACACCATTGGAGCCCATTGAAACAAGCATCAAGTATCCCTGCACCCTCAGTCCATCTCCAGGGAAAGTTTTATATTTATGAAATAATGTGAAAGGCTGAAGTGAATTAAAGCGCTGCGTCTGGTATGCAGGTTCAATTAAAGAGACCAGGTGTTGTAGTTGTGTTATTGACTTAGATGGACAATTCGAGATTCACATTCACGTGTCCTGAGAACGTGTCAGTGTTGATGTCGACTGCTTGAACTGAGTAAAAGCGAGAGCCGCTCACAGAGGTTCACGCCGTCTGATCCGGCTGTTAAATCAACATCTCTGACCTCCTGTCTGCTCATCATTGAAAGCTCTTTCTTCGGATTTCCTCTGCATTGCTTGTAGAGCCTTTTGACCTCATCTAACTGGCTGCAGGCCAAACTGCTCTTTAAAGTAGGAGGATGGCAGTTACCTGTGCGAGGCTGCAGGCTAACCCTCGCTGCTGGGCTCCTCGTGCAGGTCAGTGTACGTTTCCAGAGAGACAATGAGCGTAGGAGAAAATGCTGCTCAGACGTCAGCTTCACCATGTCGGAATGACTTGGACGATATTATAACTGTGTGTAACCTTGGCAACCAAAATGTTTTTTTTAAAACAACATAGAACATTCATTTGGAACATCAGTAAACATCAGTTGTCAAAATTTTTCTATTCTTACTTATGAAGCTAAACAATCTATCTAACTAATACATGCATCCATCCATCCATTGTCTTCCGCTTATTCCTATTAACGGTCGCGAGGGGGTGGAGCCGATCCCAGCGTCAATGGGCGAGAGGCAGGGTTCACCCTGGACAGGTCACCAGTCCATCGCAGGGCCAACACATAGAGACGAACAACCATTCACACTCACATTCACACCTACAGTCAATTTAGAGAATTCAGTTTAACTAATACATGCATCAAATTAATTATTAGTCATTGATTGTCTTTTTCAAAATCAGGTGGACTCATAAAAAAATTGTGTTAATGTTGATACAATACAAGCGTACACACACACAAACACACACATATACACGCACACAATACGCACTCAGACTGATTGAGTGAGAACCGAAGGGAATGTGAAGGTGCTGGTGTGTGGCTGCTGGCCGGTCAGTCAGGTGCTGGGACCTCCTTCACCGAACCTCAGGCTCTGAGCTCAGCTGTGACGAAGCAAATTGAGTGATGGTGCTGTACTGCCCTTTATCAGGACACTGCCCCCTGCTGCCTGCAGGCAGACCTGCAGCCTCAGATGTTTCTGGGCAGAACTAAATGTGGAGATCTTCAGGTGCTTCTGTCTCACTCAGGTAAGTTAGTGGCTGGTTGTCATGAGGACAGACGTCTAGCGAGAGCCTCTGGTCATGGGATGGTTGTTATGAACTCTAGAATATTCTTGGATCCCGGCACATATGGTGACCATCAGGACTATGAGGGGTTGACCATGGTGTGCTGGTCAGTGGAGCCGTTAAGTGGTGGGAAGCTCCACAGTCACACTTCCATCTGTCTGGATCTTTGGATCTTCACGGCGCCATGGCAACATGTTTCTGTGCAGTATGTTGAGTTGGCAAATTATTAACTGTGAGATTTAAAAACTATCCACAGGTGGGTGTTGCTGCGTCACGCTAAGGTTCAGAGCTGTGAGACTTTCCTGGACCAGCAGCATCCTCAAGATGCAGAACTATCTGCAGTTGATCCATAATAACGAATCTTTACCTCGATGGCACCCAAACTGACCACCGAGGAGCCAGGGATCAAGCCAGCAACTCTTTTGTTTCTCGGCTGCTGCTCTACCTCCTGAACCACATTGCTGGGAAACTGCTCAACAACATCCTATCGTAAACCAGAGCTTCAATTCTCAAGATTAGGATATTTAGAGAATGTCAGCCTCATTTTGCCAGTAAAATGTGAACACAGCACCTTCTTCTGAGCCCAGGGGTGCCAGACTGATCCAGTAAAGCACCGTGTGGCTGCAGGTTTTCGTTCCAACCAAGCAAAAGCAGCACCTGATCCAACCAATGAGCTGTGAGGACGCAGCTCAGTTGTTTTAAGTAGAATCAGGTGTTGCCTTTGCTTGGTTGGAATGAAAACCTGCAGCCACACGGCGCTTTACTGGATCAGTCTGGCACCCCTGGTCTAGCTGGTCAAGGCAGAAGGCCACCCACCCTCAGTTTGGTTCTCTGTTAAAATTAAAAAAACCTATTGTTCCCAGTTTCAGTCCCGTATTTTTGAGCAAATTATTAATTGTCTCTCTTCTCTGCCACATATATGTAAAAATCTTTACATCCCTTGGGACTTTATGAGGGTTATTCTTATTCTTAGAGCTAACAGTTTGGTTTAGACCTGCTTTACCAAGAAGGCCTGAGATAAGGTCTCTAAGGGAGAGCTGCATTCATAAAAAAAGAGTTGACATAAATAAAATGTGGGTATGTAGGGCAAGTGAAAGATGCAATATTAAATACTACGACTACTACTACGACTACTACTACTCATATTAATGAATCAAATGGATCCATCAACTCAGAGTTTCTTTTCTTTTTTTTTAACCTGTCCTGTTCAGCAGCAGCATCCATGTTCCTGGTGCCTTGTTGTACTGAAGCAGTTTTACTCTGCATAGGAGGAATCTGATAAACTCCTCCTACTGCCATTTATGCTTAATTGTATTAGGAATGGATCCATCAACTCAGGGCTTCTGGTTGGGGAGCAACTGTTCAGTTGCTGAGCAAGGATGTTGTTGGGTCGAGCTGGACCAGTACCCAGCCCCCTCGGTTGTCACCACTATACCAGTGAGTGTCACTGGAGGATTTTGGCGTGTGAGCATCTAGACAGAACAACACACCTTCACTTCTGTTGTTCGTCCCCAGCTAACTGTATTACACCATAATAACTGTTATCCATTACAACGTGAACGGATTTGACCTTTTCCTTGCCAGAGCATCATCACTATTGTGAGAATGTTGAGGCAGGTGTGTCTACTCACCTATAATGGCATTTTGTTTACATCTTTAAAATGAACCTGATGATTCCTGGTAGAGCCCAATAATATTTGAATGTGCTTTGCAGTGGAAACAAGATAATTTTCTTTGTCTGTGAGAGATAAATTGAATATTCTGTTCATGAATATTCTGTGGTTAGAGAAGACAGGAGCCTCCATATCTGATGCTCTGATCTATGGTGAGAAATCTAATTACAGCCACCTGAAATTATTCCCCTGGAAACTGAATACTGACAGTAGTGATGTAAGCTGGCGAAGCTGCACAGTGGCATTACTCTCATTTGCTTTTTTTTAACTACTGCTAACTACCAGCACCACCCGTACCTCCGAACTTTAACAAAACATTAAAAAATGTATCTTTCTTTTATGTTGATTTCTTTTTTGAGGTTGTTTTAAAAGTTATCTTATTATTTTACCCCATGATGTGATCGTGCACTAGATGGAAGTGAAGTGTTTCCTTGCTTCTGATTGTTCTGCTGTTACCCACACTTGAACAGTTGTTGTCGTCGTAATTGTCCATCGTCATTGTCTGTCGTCGTTGTCATCATCGTCCTCCTCCTCCTCTTATCCGGTTGGTCCGGGGCCTCAGCAGGGAAGCCCAGACTGTCCTCTCCCCAGCCACTTCCACCTGCTCTTGCGGGGGAATCCTGAGGCGTTCCCTGGCCAGCTGAGAGATATAATCCCTCCAGCGTGTCCTGGGTCGGCCCCGAGGCCTCCTCCTGGTTGGACTTGCCTGGAACACCTTCCGAGGGAGGCATCAAGGAGGCATCCTCATCAGATGCCTGAACCACCTCAACTGGCTCCTCTACATGGAGGAGCAGCAGCTCTACTCTGAGTCCCTCCTGAAGGACTGAGCTTCTCACCCTGTCTCTAAGGGAGAGCCCAGCCTCCCTGAGGAGGGAACTCGTTTCAGCCGCTTGTATTCAGGATCTTGTTCTTTCAGTCATTACCCAGAGCTCATGACCACAGGTGAGGGTTGGAACGTAGATTGACCGGTAAATCAAGAGCCTCGACTTTTGGCCCTCTTTACCAAGCAGAGACCACATCCTCCCACCACAAAACTCGACCCCCTCACCACCCGGCTGCACCTAGAAATTCTGTCCGTAAAGGTTATGAACAGAACCGGTGACAAAGGGCAGCCTTGGCAGAGTCCAACCCTCACCGGGGAACAAGTCCGACTTACTGCCTGCAACGTGGACCAGACTCGCACTCCTCCGGTAGAAAGACTGAACGGCCCTTTGTAAGGGGCCATCCACCCCATACTCCCGGAGTGCCCCCCACAGGATGCCCCTGGGAACACGGTCATAAGCCTTCTACAGATCCAAAAAACACATGTGGACTGGTTGGGCAAACTCCCATGCTACCACCACCCCGGTCTGCCACTCCAAAGGCACCATCCCCAATGTTCATGCAATGTTACAGAGACGTGTCAACCAAGACAGCCCGACAACATCCAGAGCCTTGACATACCCAGGGCGGAGCTCATCCATCCCACCCTGGAGTTGCTTAACTGCCTCGGTGACTTCTGCCCCAGAGATTGGACGACACCCCCCCCCCCCACCCCACAAACACTCCCCAAATTCTGTCTCTTCCATGGAGTACATGTTGGTGGGATTGAGGAGTTCCTCAAAGTATTCCTTCCACCGCCCAATTATCTACCCAGTTGACGTCAGCAACAAGAACCTTTTCGTAGCCGACTGATAGTCATTCTCCATGCCTCATCGAACTCCTCCCACGCCCAAGTTTTTGCCTTGGTGACCGCCATGGCTGCACACTGCTTGGCCTGCTGGTTGGCTGCCTCTAGAGACCCACAGGCCAGCCATGCCCTGTAAGCCTCCTTCTACAGCCTGACGGCTCCCCTCACCTCTGGTGTCCACCAGCGGGTTCGGGGATTACCTCCACGACCAGCCCCAGCAGCCTTACGGCCACAGCTCACAACAGCCACCTCGACAATGGCAGGGCGGAACATGGCCCCTACTGCCCCCGGGATGTGGTCAAAGCTCTGCCGGAGGTGGGAGTTGAAGATCATTCTGACTGGTTCTTCTGCCAGGCGTTCCCAACAAACCCTCACTACTCATTTGGGCCTGCCGGGTCTGCACGGCGTCTTCCCCTGCCACCTGATCCAACTCACCACCAGGTGGTGATCAGTTGACAGCTCAGCTCCTCTCTTCACCCGAGTGTCCAGAACATGTCACAGGTCAGATGATACGACTATAAAATCGATCATAGACCTGCGACCTAGGATGTCCTGGTGCCACATGAACTGATGGACGTCCTTATGTTCAAACATGGTGTTAGTTATGGACAAACTGCGACTTGCACAGAAGTCCAACAACTGCACACCACTCGGGTTCAGGTCGGGCCTGCCGTTCCTCCCAATCACGCCCTTCCAGGTCACACTGTCGTTGCCCACGTGAATGTTCAAGTCCCCCAGTAGGACAATGAAGTCCCCAGTTGGGGTAGCATCCAGCACCCTTCCCAAGGACTCCAAAATAGACCCCTCATGGAAGTAAAACCTGGGTGTTTGTGTACCCAGCCCTGAGGGGCACTGGGCCCCCGCCCTGGAGCCAGGCCCGGTATAGGGGCTTGATGGCGAGCGCCTGGTGTACGGGCCTTAGTTCACGGGGCCCGGCCGGGCCTAGCCTGAAAAGGATACATGAACACGTCCTCCTGTGGACCCACCACCCGTAGTAGGAACCGGAAGAGTCCTGTGCAATGTGGTTTGGGCAGCAGTCCAAGGCGGAGGTCTTGGCTGTCTGACCCCGAGGCATGGAAGCTAGCTTGAACAGTTGACCTGTGATTTAATGGAACCACCTTACAAAGTACATGTAAAGGCTTAAGTAGGATTTGATGAGTAACTCAGGATCTTCGAGCCAATAATAGAGTTTGTGCTCTGGATGTGATTTTGAATGATGGTTTTAAAGCAACATAAATAAAACTGTAATGTATGAGGAATAAATGCACCAATATTTATGCACGTGTAAAATAAATATCAGCCTCGTTTAGGAATCGGGAGGACAGCGGACGTTTTTCCATCAGGAGGTTTGTGATATTTTCACATCCTAAAGATAAAAGGTCAGTCAAAGAATCAAAACTTGAGAGAAAAAATGTCTTCATGTTGCATTGGAGTGACTTGGGGACAAGTCAGCCGCAGCCTCCGCTCACTGTCCTCTGTTGGCGGGGCCGCTGATGATGACACGTAACGGGCTGAGCAGCTATTTCAACTACACTAACTGCTGGTTTGATGCCAAATTGGAGGAACGTCAGCCGGCTCAAAAGAGGAGCTGCTGCTGGTTTCCTTGGTAACTAAGATTGTTCAGCATTTTCTCTTAAAGGTCAGAAGTAAACTGAGTAGAAGTGGAGAATCAGATTCCTCCCCCACATGTGAGAGCTGCTGGAAGCTTATGGTGCTTTCAGGATGTCCTCAAAGAGAACCAGCCCTCCATGACGGAACCAAAGGGAAGGTGACAAAGATGGAGGGCTCTTAACGCTCGCGCTTTCACGCCGTCATGACAGGGAAAACAGAGGAAGACGGCCTCGCTGGCACACTTACTCACCTCTTGCTGAAAGACTTTAGTCACTGATGATGTGAGTCAGTATGTTTTAACTGAGAATGTTGGCGTCTTGTGAAATGAGTCAGTAACACTTTACAATCAGGGGACATTAATGACATTGTCAGGGGACATTAGTTACCGGTTAACGCATGAGTCTGGTTGTGGTTTACCAATTATGACAGGTTCAGCAAAGATGGAAACACTGAGCGACGTTGGGGTGAAGTTCTTCATCCAAAAAGCGGAATTTTTCTTCAAAGTACTCACTTACAGAGATGTTTTCCTTCCTGCATCACTTCTCTGACTCCAGAATGCAGGAAGAACCTGCCACATATATTTAGCTTGAAGCTAACAGAGACCAATGGCTTACAACAGCTGAATAGTAAAATGTCTGTTTACAAACTCTCCAGGTAAATATACCAGATTTATAAGAGTGAGCATCCATCGCTGCCGAGTCGGTGTGTGAGGAGGTTTCATCCTCGTTGCAACCGTCCTCTCAGCTGCTGCCTGGCCAGCCAAAGACACGCAACTCTGGGAATTTTGTATTTTGAGTTCAGATTTTATCACTTATAGAGGCTTCCTAACTCTTCCGTTCATTGTATTAGGTAAGTTGTGTGAGCCTAAATGCAAACCTTAAAGCTCTTTTCAAACATCCATCAAAATCAGACCAAGATTTTTCGATATCATCACTGTCTTACAGTAATTGCTCAAGTCATTTTTTCAAGTTTTTCAGAAAACACAGAAAACTTGAGACAGAACATCGTAAAGAGTTATCTGAAGCAAAGAAAACCAAAACCAAAACTGAAGATGAGGCCCTAAAGAGAGAAGAACCATGTTGAATAATGTGTTTGCTGGAAATGACCAGCTTCTTCCCCTCAAATCAACCACAAACACTCTTTTCAGCTCTGCTATGAACACCGGAGAACTGTCAACTCAGCTGTGCTGACCAGAAACAGCAGCCATTAAAGGTCAGAGGTCATAGTTCACAGTATATCAGGGAACATGTTAGGGTTGCATCTGCTTCCACCCTGTAGAGCTGTTGAGTGCAACATTTTTTAACAAAAACTTAAACATTATTTAAGATATTATTTCTAGATTTATGTTGGAAAGAAAGCAAAGGTCACACTTGAATTTTGCGGCTGGTAGGTTCAACCATGACTCATCACTACAGTCTGAAAGACCAGGTGGCGAGTGCCAGCTCCCAGTTTACCAACATGGCTGCAGCCAGGTTTGTGTCGACTGTCCCACAGCAAGCAAGTGAACAGTGAGCTACAGTGTGGGACAGTGTGGGACAGTGTGGGATAGCATGTTACAGTGTGGGACAGTGTGGGATAGCATGTTACAGTGTGGGACAGTATGTTACAGTGTGGGATAGCATGTTACAGTGTGGGACAGTATGTTACAGTGTGGGATAGCATGTTACAGTGTGGGACAGTGTGTTACAGTGTGGGATAGCATGTTACAGTGTGGGACAGTGTGTTCCAGTGTGGGATAGCGTGTTACAGTGTGGGATAGCGTGTTACAGTGTGGGATAGCATGTTACAGTGTGGGATAGCGTGTTACAGTGTGGGATAGCATGTTACAGTGTGGGACAGTGTGTTAAAGCGTGGGATAGCGTGTTACAGTGTGGGATAGCGTGTTACAGTGTGGGATAGTGTGTTACAGTGTGGGACAGTGTGTCACAGTGTTACTGTGTCCTAGTGTGTTACAGTGGATGACTGTGTGCTACAGTGTGTCACAGTGTTACCGTGTGTTACAGCAGAGCCTGATGATTCAGTGTGAGCTCAGCAAACAGAATGGCTCTTTGAATTTTTCCCCCTGAAGGAACAACAGGTCAAGATGAGCCAGTTTTTACATGTGATGATCTTACTGCAAATCAGTTTTGTATAATAGTTACTCTAATGTGTCAAGAGCCAACTAACAACCACTAATATGTGCTGATATGAAACATATTTTGATACAATCAATCAATCAATCAATCAATCAAGTAAGTAATCTGTTAAGACCCTAAACATAACAAAGACAAAAAGTTACACTCAACTTTTCAGGACTGTATGGAGTGACGTGGCTCATTTTCCTCCACAGCCTCCATGTTGACAAACCCGTTTCACACAGTGGTCCAATGACACACAGGTTATGATTTCGTTCTGTAGCGTACACTGACTTCAGTCAACAGGTACCATTGTCTGCAACATCCATCCGTCCATCCATCCATCCATCCATCCATCCCTCCCTCCCTCCATCCATCCCTCCCTCCAGGCTCTCCCTCTTCTCCTGTTCAGGGTGGTGGGGGTGGAGCCTATCCCAGCAGCCTTCCCCCTGGACAGGTCACCAGTCCATGGCAGGGCCAACACATAGAGACAGACAACCATTGGCTCTCCCAGCCACGCCTACAGTCAATTTAGAGTTGTCTGATACCTGAACATACCTGTTCAATGTAAGATGAAGGATCAATAACTTTAAAAACATGATCAATTTGATTGGGAATGACAGAAATCACATTTTTGGCGACGGTTTTCTCTCACCACCTTTTCCATGTGCTTCAATCCAAGAAACATTCTGAAGTGCGCTACTTGGTGGTCACATGACTTCTCCTGTTTACAGTTACCCAGATACACACTCATACACAGCTGTGGTTGGTGGTGACAGTGAGAGGACTGACTGATGGCAGCAATTCAGAGTCGCATAAAACGTCCAGAGCTGCAGATTAGTGGAGAACGAGACAAGAGCCAGGTGGCAGTGCCTGAAGCCTCTGCTGCTGTTCTTCCTGTTTGACCTGCAGCAAATGAGTTAGTTTGCCTTTGTTGTCCAAGGACACGGTGCTCCAACAGGACCGTGGGAGGGGATCCAGTCATCAGTCCAACAGCTGCCCATCATCCCTACTGCTCTGAGAGCCAGTAAACCTCTGATAGCGCGCCTTATTGAACAGGTGGTGAGCAGCGCTGCAAAGACCATAAAATATCCACATAACTGCTTTATGACAATTAGTGGGAAGAACAAGAGGCTTGGCAAAATGTCAGGACAAGAAGTCATAGGACCTCAAGTGTGGAACAACCCTGCAAACAGTTCCCTGTTGAGAGAAGCTTGCTGTTGCAACATAAACTTTTGTAAGGGCGTTGCTTGAGAAAGGAAGCATGTTCTCCGTCTGCTAAAGGTTAAAAAAACACCAAGTTGACTCAGAATCCTGCGGCTTCTTCCTCAAGACTGGAGCATTTACCAGAATACCCAGCGAGTGTCCTCCATCACTGGGGAGCACACACCTTCTGACCTTCTGGGAAACATTGCTTTTGTCTTACGTGGCAATTCCTGAACATGTTTGACGACATGCGGCTGATTAAGAGCCAAGAAGAGCTCACGGACTATTGGACACCAGTCGGCCCTAAAGTGGACGTCGTCATTTGGCTGAAACACAATGAGGGGAAGCCGCATGGTTTGTGGAAGTTCCAATGAAACAAAAGCTGGAGCTGGAAGCTGATATATTTGCATTTATGACTGAAATGTCCCATCATCTAGAGCTGATTGGACAAACAAACCATCACAATCAGGCAAAGAAAAACATACTGAGGGATTGAGATTAAGATCAGGTTTTTAGTCTCGACCAACAGGCCTTAGGGCCTAAAGGGTGTAGGTGACATCCTGGCTGAAAATGAGTGTATCATTTTAAATTTTAAAAGGTAACATTTATTAGGCAGCAGGGTGGAGCAGAGGTCCTCACTGTGGCCCCCAGCAAGAAGGTTGTGGGTGGAGCCCCGGCTGCAGCACGGGGTCTTTCTGTGTGAGTCTCCATGTTCTCCCTGTTCCTGCTGGGTTCTCTCTGGTACTCCAGCTTCCTCCCACAGTCCAAAGCCATCAAGAGGGACCAGGTTAATCCAGACTCTAAATTGACCGTAGGCGTGGCTGGGAGAGCCAATGGTTGTCTGTCTCTATGTGTTGGCCCTGCCATGGACTGGTGACCTGTCCAGGGGGAAGGCTGCTGGGATAGGCTCCACCCCCACCACCCTCAACAGGAGGAGAGGGAGAACATGGAGGGATGGACATTTATTAGATTTAATAATTTAGGTTTTACATTTAACATTTAGATTTAGATTCAATATTTAGATTTGTGAATATTTGAAAGGTACAGTGTTCTTCTGGGGGAAGTTTTGATGTAACTGTAAGTGTTAAACCCAGTGGGGCGTCTCACCAGGCTAAAGGAGGAGGAAATCTATCAGGAGCTGTGAAAGTCAGTGACGGATCCTTGGTTTCTTTGTTGAGATTCTGGCTGGTTGTGCCGCGTCCTGGGTGAGGAGAAACTGAGCTTCTGTAGCAGCTGGCTAACCACAACCAGCATGCTGGTTCCAAGGATCCAGACCTCAGAATAAAGACGCCAGAGACCCAAGACTCCCTCGATCCCTGGAGTGGGTTGAGGTGTGAACACACTGCTGTTGGGCATATCTAACCACAGCCACATGTTCATTTATCATTCTCATTCATGCAAATATTTTATTTGTTTATTTTTTACATTTCTTTTAGTAGTTGTCAATACTCTTTATCTTTAGAAACAGCAGGAGGCTTTGAAGATAAACTTTAAATATTTTCTGATTTCTAGGAATCTTGTGGCCCCGCCCCTAACTTCAGGAAGTCCTGTCCTTTCTTGGTTTGTGCGTCATGCACATTCAGCGCTATTGAAAAAGTCAGTGTCAACCAAAATCCAGCCGTAGCTTTGAGAATTTACAGACAGGTAAATATATGTGGAAGACAAATCTGCTTAATGGAGCCACTAAATGTCTTGGGGAGGGATGTTGGTAGGATTGAGACTCGTCTCTCCCTGCCGGTGCACTTCTGAGTCTCCACCTGTTTAATGAACCAGGTGTTCTAGAGGAACTTGATGACCAGCGAGCAGAGCTGGAACGCCTGGGACACTCCTCCGGCCCCCTGACGTGTCCCTGTCAGTTAGCGCTCATCAGTCTCACAAGGAAAATACTGTGGTGTTATAAAGGCCGACCTGACATCAGGATAGTCTGGTTAGTTCAGCTGTTACAGAAGATGATGTCAGAATATCAGTGAGAAGAAAAGAAAAACTGAAAAAAAAAACCTGAACACTGAGCAAACAAATCTCATTCTCTTTTAAACCAAGCATGAAAATGCCGAATGCACACGGATGACTCCTTGGTTCGTGAAGAAACAACAGAAAGGTTGATATCATCTCTGTTCCCACTCACATGGACAGATCCGTCCCTGAAGGCCACCACTTCACTTTCTCACAGGCTCATTCTGGATGGCCTCAAGTGCTTTCACATTGAAGTCATAAATGTCTGGCTAAGATGAATGAATGAGGCTTCTCCAGTGGAAACTTTTCGTGTGAATTTGACTTCCCCGCTCCTGTGTTGCGACACTAAATTTACCACCCTGCCCACCAAACCAGGCGCAGCTCGGTAAATATTTCACAGTGTACTTCCTCTCAGACGTAAGAGGGTTGAGAGACGCCGCTGGTCACTTGGTTCCAGTCCAGAAACCTTTTCCTTCCCTGGACCTCAGCTGGAGGCTCTGCTTGCCTCGATAGGTTACATCTCCGGTGTAAGTTGCTGTATTGTCATGAACATTTACAATTTAATGCCTTTGCATTTACAGGCGGAAATATGATGGGAGTATTATACACTTTTAACATGAAAAATCACTGAAACAACATGAAGGTGATGATTGTAGCGGTTATTTTCACAGCACATCAGCTACAACATTCTGCAGCTAAAGAGACAAACGTTTCCCTCAGAGGTCGACAGGTGAGTGAATCAGTAAATCAGCTCTGGTGAACAAAAGTTGATCCCAGGTTTAGTTCATCAAGATCATCTTCACTAATGAACCCTCTGATGATGCCGGAAGCCTGAATGCAATGGTTAGCAGTGCTAAGCTAACGTTAGCCTAGGAAGGAGCTCCACTAGGGTCACATGACTTCAAGGTCACCACCCCCAAGCTCCAGGCTTCTTGTGTTTCCCCCTGATGACCTTTGTCTTGTAGTTGAGCCTTTGGATGGTTGGATGGTTGGATGATGTCCAAATCAGTGTGGATGCGCTTTTTCAGGAGGGTTGTTTCCACCTGCTGTGAGCTGCATGTTGTGGTTTTGCAGTTCTCATTTAACTGAATAGTACGATAGTCGTAGTTGTAGCAGTAGCAGTATTGTGCCTCCATCCATCCCTCCATGTTCTACCTCGACTCACACAGAAAGACCCCGTGCTGCAGCCGGGGCTCCACCCACAACCTTCTTGCTGGGGGGCCACAGGGAGGACCACTGCTCCACCGGGCCACCTTGTATTGTACCTATGTGTCACAATTCCATTGATGATTACAAGCTTTTAAAACAAAGATCATGACAGAGGTCATGGTCCCAATTTAAATGCTGATGAGCATTTAAATTCTAGGAAATCACATCACACACACACACACACACAGACACACACACACACAGACCACCTCTGTGACAACCTGGTCACATTTTTAACGCTGACCAACACGGCCCAGACGTAAAGGTCACCCCTGGTCTTGCTGGTGACATTTGGCTGGTTTGTCTGTGGAGCGCTGGAGCTGCTGAGGCGGTGCAGAGGGAACATGAAGCTCCGTTCCAACTGAAACAGGTTGTGGATGTGATTCCAGTCCATCCAGTCAGCCTGTAGGTGGAGGTATCAGGGGTGGGGGTGGGGGGAGGGAGGGGGCTTTAGGATTATCTGCCACCTTCCATTATCGGTGATGCAGGTTTTATGACTCATTGCTGATTTGTGTTGCATAGGTTGATTCCTCTCACTCACAGCTGGTGCAGGTTTCTGTGTGTTTAGCTCATCATTCCACTGTGTCCTGTTACTTCTTTGAGGGCTGGTTTGACTTCCTCATGTGAAGATGACGCGTCTGCCTCAGCTCAGCCGCTGGAGAAAATGAAGAAAACAGTCGAATGAAGTGATAAAATACGTTCTGCTGTTTCCAACCTGCCAGCTGTTCGTCTAAGACGGATGGCGAGAGTTCATATCCTGTCAGGGAGCATTTGAAAGCAGCTCTGCCTTTTAACTGGAAGGAGATGAGTCATAGATTGTGGAGGGCTGCCCTCCCCGCCCTGCACAGACACCCCAAATAACCAGCAACAACCACCGTCCTCATTACCGAATAATGCATTCAGAGAGAAGTGTTGCATTACCGAGCATCCATTATGTATCCCTGAGAATTCCCACAACATGCAGTGAACCCGTCTCAGGATCCAGCTTTGATCCAGTTGACACTGCGCGCCTGGATGTGTTCAGGCTCCCTGTAAAGCTGACGTGTATTTTTAGTGTGGTGACACGTATCTGAGCCTGAATAAACACAACTTGTCATGTAATATTAACTGAGCACATCTAAGCGGGACCTTTAGGGAGGACATGCTTCTAACGTTGGGTCTGAATTTATTTTGGATCCTTAGAAGAACACCAACTTTTTAAATAAAGACTCTTATTGTCCATCATCCTCAGAGACCGACAAGAAGACAGAGCCGTCCTCCAGGGAGCAGGAGCCAGCGCTAGTTAGCTTAGCACAACGACTGGTAGTGGGTGGGAAGTGTGAGCAGAGCTCTGTCTCTCCCTGCATTAACATAAGGAGTGTTGTGTGTAACCTTGGTGATGACTACCAGTTTAAAATGGGGAGATTTTTAATTTCTGTAAGAGTTTGACGATGTTATCAGGAGTGGTCTTTCTGTTGATTCTTTCACCAGTCACTTCTTACCGAATGTTCAAAAAGAATCTGTACGAACGACTGGTCGCCGCTCTTCTGTCAGCAGCTGCCACCCGCCCTCCTGAGCTGTCCAACTGAATGACACCTGTCACAGATAAATAATGGACGTTTGACTTGTTGTCATGGCGATGCAGATTAGTCTGATCTGAGTCAGATGTTGCTCACACGCTTCAGGTGGGGCAGCGGAAAATCCTGTGTGCAGCTTTCTGAAAGCTACCGAGGGGGAACATGGGGTGCGTTTGACGTTGATGCCAGAAAGTGGAGATGGAGGTTTGGCGCGTTTCCATGTTATAGATAAAGAACAACCTTGTGAAGGTGTGTTCATGTTTTCAGACGCGACATCTGAGCGAAGGATCCTGGCTGACTGAGCTGAATGTGATTTCCATCGATAGCATCGCTGGTGGATGTCAAGGCCAATTGGCCGGTGGTCCCTCAAACTTTTTATCCAGTGATTAACAATAGAAGGCAAACCTGCAGAAACAGCTGGCGGACTGAAATCTAAAGCTTTCATCAATGACGCACCGAAGGCTGATGAAGGCTGTGGGCACAGAGCCAGAACACGGCGAGCTCAACACTCGGATTTATCATTTTGTCACACTAGCAGAAACATTTTCAGGCTTTGTGAAATTCAAGCCTTTGACACAGTTTATCTGTATTATCGTGACACCTCCAGCTGCTCTCGGCGCCGCTCATCTGATGGCTCGCCCGTCTGCTCAGCTGAGGGGCAAAAGAACAGGAGCTAATGAACCTCCAGGCAGTGACAGAGGTCATGACCTCTCGCTCTTTCTTAAAATGACTTCGGGTATTTGATGACACCACACTGCAGTTTCAGTCTACTGAGGGAAGGCAGCAGGCTTTTGATTCCAGGTTTATACATTCTTCCTCTTTGGTGCCCACCTTCAGGAAGCTGCCCAGAGGTGTTGTTCAGTGTGTGATGCTGTTTTTGTCTCACCTCCTTACAGGTATCTGGGCATCACGCGGCCCCTCACCTACCCGGCCCGCCAGAATGGCCAGCTGATGGCCAAGATGATCCTTGGAGTGTGGCTGGTGTCAGCGTCCATCACCCTGCCCCCCTTCTGTGGCTGGGCCAAGAATGTCCACACAGCTGGCGTGTGCCTCATTAGCCAAGACTTTGGCTACACCATCTACTCCACAGCCGTAGCCTTCTACATCCCTATGCTGGTTATGCTGGTCATGTACTACAAAATTTTCAGGGCGGCTCGCAAGAGCGGCGCCAAGCACCGTTTCACTGACCTTTCACGACGCGAGCGCCTTGAGACGGTGGCTAATGAGGCACTGCGAATGCAGGGCCTGAAGCCACCTGGCGTGGCGGAGGAGTGCGCCGCCTTGTCTCGCCTCTTGAGCCGTGAACGCAGAAACATCTCCATTTTTAAACGGGAGCAGAAAGCAGCCACAACTCTGGGGGTGATCGTGGGGGTCTTCGCCGTGTGCTGGTTGCCCTTCTTCATCCTGTCCACCGCCAGGCCCTTCATCTGTGGTGTGGAGTGCAGTTGTGTGCCCATCTGGCTGGAGCGCACGCTGCTCTGGTTAGGCTACGCCAACTCTCTCATGAACCCCTTCATCTACGCCTTCTTCAACCGAGACCTGCGCTCCACCTATCGAGACCTCTTGCGCTGCAGATATCGAAACATCAACCGACGACTGTCTGCTGTGGGCGTGCATGAGGCTCTGAAGGTTTAAAGCAGCCTGCGGCGACTCAAAGAGTGTGTCACGGAAGGGCGGTGTGTGTGTGTGTGTGTGTGTGAGTGTGTGTGTGAGTAAGTCTAGATAAAACACAGACTGACAGAGTCACTGTCCGTGGCTCCCTGGCTCCACCCACACAGCACAATCATGTCAGTTTGTGTGTGTGTGTGTGTGTGTGGACATGTCTGTCCTGGCTCAAGATTCAGGGTGATCATGTGACGAATGACACATTATCATCTCATTTTCAAAGAAAAAAGACGTCTAACTGATTTCTGTATTTTAGACTCAGCTCATCTTTGATAAAAAGGAACATTTGGTCCCCTGAGTGTCATCTCGCGTGTGTGTTTGTGTGTGTGTGTGTGTGTGTGTGTGTGTGTGGGGGGGGGGGGTTCTCTTTAGGTGACGTCTCAGTGATTTTTCTATGAGAAGAACAGGAAACTAGTTTGTCTGCATGAAACATTTTTGTCTTACATGCCACTTTTATATTTTTGAATCGTAAATGTTCCATTTATCACAGGTTATGGAGTCACTATGGATTTTGTGTTTTTCCACTGTTGTTATTTGGTCTTTTTACACTATGGTCAGCTTGATTAGATAATGCAACTTTGGTAAATCACATGACCTTAAAACTGTTTTGCCCCACTGGTTGTTGACGCTTTCCCCCTCTCGGACCAGGACGTCATCATGTTGCTCCTGGTTGAAGTCTTTGGTGGCTCGTGTGTTCAACGTCATCAGTCAGGCAGTTTGTGAATTTTCTACCTCAATTTTTGAGAATACTGTACATTTCCAGATGTGTCACAGTCTTTAAATGCTATTTTTTATCGTGCCAAGTTGATCTACATCTGCTCTGTGACAGCTTTGATGGACCACTGTCATGACCTTCAGCGACAGACTGAAGTGGTGAAGCATTTACTGACTTTGTAAATGAATAAAGAAAAACTTGGTTCTGATGTCATGGTGGGCTCCTGATGTCATCCCACATCATATTTATTGATGCAAAAGTGAGCGGTGGAGTTGTGGATGCCAGCAGCAGATCTCTAACCTTGTCATGTTCCAGACCCCCAACCAACTCCTCACAAAGTCAGCGGGGGCTGGGGTCACTCATCTGACCCTCAAAATATCAGCTAATAAAGAATAAAGTTCATTTTTTAAATGCAGTTTATTTATTTATTGGGTGATTCCCCTAATTGTCTGGTTTAGTTACTTTTATTTACTTCTATTTTTGCCATCGGCCATTAATCAGGAAAAGTTATGACATAAATTTTAAACATTTAGTGTCTCAAAAGTCTTTTCTTGATTGTTTTTTTTAAACAAAACTATGGTAATATTTTATTTATGTAGTTTTTTAGTTAGCTTGCTAATAACCGTTTCCCGTCCAATATTCCTGGAGTGAATGTGGAGACATCTAGGAAACAGAAACCCTAAAGGACGGCTCGACAGCTGCTGTCTGAGTGACAGACACAGAAGAGTTAAACGACAGAAGCTAACATATTGTGTCCGGTTGTCGAAGGTGATGAGGTCCGACAACTCAAAGTAGTGCAGGAAAAGTCACATCCTGTATGGCCTCAAAAACAGGAAATGACTGAAGGACTGACAGCATTCGTTTCGGTTCGGGACACATTTATTTCTGCTCAGATTCTAAACGAGACAAAAGAAAAATTTCACATTTAAACCAGCGAAACATTTGCTACTATGTTGCAACCACAGTTCCTGCAGGCTTCTCATATTTCATATATTTTCTAATTGCTAATGTTGAGAGCAGGTATCCAGGCTCTCAGGTTGGCAACGCCAACATGCCCTTCTAACCTGGAGCGACCTGCTTCGTGACGTCCGTGGATCTGACGGCTGCGGCCGCAGCTTAGATTTATTTCTGGATACCATAGTTGTTGCAGAAATCGCCATTGCTTAAAGTCCCGAGTGTCAAATATGGAGTCAGTGGCCCTCATTTATCAAACGGGCGTACAAACCAGCTCACATATGAGCGCAGAAATCACCGTACGATCGGACTCACTTGAGATTTACGAAACATGCGTATCACACCAGTCCCAGCCTCGGAACAACTTAATTTCACCCAGTTACAATAAAAACAGAGTTATTTGAAGTACATTCAAAAAGGAATGGTCCGACCTGAAATTTGCCGCAAGAAGGCATGTTGCCAACAAACTGGGGGAGGCAGGTTGGACCCATGTCTAACAGCAGTGGAGGCAAGAGGAAAATGGTTAGAAGAAAAGGCACCCCTAATAGGGCTAACCAATGAAATTGCTTTGTGTTGAATGTTAAAATAACCACACATGTGGTTTATTAATTTCATCAAACTTATTTTTAATTTGGACCAGATGAACCAGAAAGAGTCAAAGGGGACTCCAAAACTGCCCAGTCTTCCCAAGGGTAGCTAATACAGCAGTGTGCCTGCCCCCCTGCTGAAGACTCCGACACTGCCCAGTCTTCCCAAACTCAGCCAGCAGTGTGGCGGCGCATCTCTGTGCCGCGTGCAGGTTCACCACCACGTCACTCTGTATTATCAACCCTCAGAAACAGAAAAATTGCTTCAGGCATTCAACACTGCATTATTAGACATAATTGAGAACCTGAAAAGGTGATCTTCACTCAACATGAACGTTGCCTTTTTGAAATCGCATTGCTCACCAGAACATATCACTGAATGAATCAGTTCCTCCCTCCTCCTGAGGGCTCCTAACCGTGGGGGTGTGGCCAGGGATCTCTGGGCCGGGGGTTCTCAGGGCGCAGGTCCTCAAACGGCACTCCATTCTTCTGTGCAATTTGTGGAGAACTCCACATGCCAGGAGAATATTGCACACCTTTTCTGGGGTGTACAGTAAAGCAGGGTTCCTCCCGCAGACCTGAGACAGAGCCACCAGCCCTTGAGGAGCCCTCTGCAGCGCTGCATTGTGGCCCCTGTATCTCCTCCTCTGTCTGGGGATCTCCCAGGGGTGTAAAGAGGTACTTGGCCAGAGGATAGCCTTTGTCACCAACATGGATCACATCGAATTGTTAGAGCTGTGTCCAACTATTAAAATAATAACTGTGTGTAACTCATGATGAGATGACCCACCATGCAGCTCGCCCTCCTGTAACCGAGGACCTACGCTGCTGAAAAGTCGTGCCTCCAGGCCAATCACGTTTGGAAACCTGATAAAATTCCCTTCCAATCCCAGTTTTCTGAGCATCATGATGCAGGAATTGAATACACTCAGCAGAGAGGGAACTGATCGTCCTCAGAACTGCTGGCATAGTTTGGCTGAGAAAAGGCTGGGTTATTCCAGACCTATCACAGATCTCCCGCTGAAAGGACCAAAATCTCCAAGGAGGATAGCACCTGCACTGGCACAGGTATGGCCTTGGAATGCTGTTTTTTTTTTTTTCTTCATTGGGGTTCTAGGTTGAAGGAGAAGCCTAGGGAGATGAAAACGACCCATGAGCCACTCATCACTCTCCTGGAATAAATCTTGGCGGTCCTGAAAAACCCTCTCTCAGCTGATGCGTGCGTTCAGGTCCTCTAGCAGAGCCAGATCTGCCATCGCTGAGCCTGAACATCTCACAGCCAAAGCCGTCGTCTAAATAGGAGACCAACTAAAGTTCCACCTATCACATCACGGATCTGTTGATAGAATAATTGCTTTCAAGTACAGGATTGTTTGCCCACCTCTGCCTACTTAAATGCACCAGTTCAAACTGAAAGGGTAATCAGGTACAAAATTAGAGATTCACGAATAATTTTTGAATTAATAGGCTACATATTTACCATAAGAGGCAGCACGGGGGGAAAGTGGTCCTCACTGTGGCCCCCATCAAGAAGGTTGTGGGTGGAGCAGTGGTCCTCCCTGTGGCCCCCAGCAAGAAGGTTGTGGGTGGAGCCCCGGCTGCAGCACGGGGTCTTTCTGGGTGAGTCTCCATGTTCTCCCTGTTCCTGCTGGGTTCTCTCTGGTACTCCAGCTTCCTCCACAGTCCAAAGACATCAAGAGGGACCAGGTTAATCCAGACTCTAAATTGACCGTAGGTGTGGCTGGGAGAGCCAATGGTTGTCTGTCTCTATGTGTTGGCCCTGCCATGGACTGGTAACCTGTCCAGGGGGAAGGCTGCTGGGATAGGCTCCACCCCCTCCACCCTCAACAGGAGAAGAGGGGGAACATGGAGGGATGGAGGCACAATACTACTACTGCTACTAGTCAGTTAAATGAGAACTGCAAAACCACAACATGCAGCTCACAGCAGGTGGAAAAAACCCTCCTGAAAAAGCGCATCCACACTGATTTGGACATCATCCACCCATCCATATTCAAAAAGCAGCTAAAAACGATGCACATAACTACATCAGTTCACCAAATGTTGTAGCAAACACCTAAAATATGCAGCAGCACCATGAACTTTTGGCATAAATATTAAATAACAGCAACCAAGTCAAAACCAATGATACAAAACCACAACAATGAATGACAACGGCCTGTTGGGGTTGCTGCACATGAGCTGTGTGTGTGTGAGTGTGTGTGCGTGTGTGTGTGCATGTGTGTGTTAGCTAAATGCCAATGTATGCAGGCTAATGTGCTCTACTGTTGCTAGCATGTTGTGTAGCTTTTAACATGTTCACTCTCTAATTAGCATTTTGCTCATGATTTTCAGCCCCAGTTTTAAGCATGAATAGAGGCGAAGATAGCAAACGTTCATGTTTGGGCTCTTGGTTTTTCCTGAGGTCCATTTAGCTGTAAAGACTTTGCTGGCTGTTTAGAAAAGGCATCAGGCTCGCTATTTTTTTCTGAAATAGGTTCAGAAGTAAAAGCTGGTTCTCACTGGCATAATATTCCAAAAATCATCTGCTTGTTTGGGTGTTAGGCTTATTTGGCCGATTCCTGTATGTTGCCATCTGTCCAATGACTTGCTGGCCTATTCCTGATCAGAACATAAGGACTTTTCTAATTATACTTTCAATTCTCCCAATGAAAATCTCTCCAAGCCCAGAGAACCCTGTTACATAACTGAGGACAAATTCAACTAACACAAAATCTGAATCAGAGTTGCTGCTGTGGCTTGATGAAGCTCCAGTGTTTTAATATTTGTATTCGGCATCAGCGGCATGAAAACGTCTAAGTGAAGAGCAGGAACGCGTTTGTCCTCTGTGAGCCTGTTGACATGCTGTTGTAGCTCGTAGCATGAAGCCCCGCCCTCGTCGCGCTACCCATGGAGACGAGAGATGTAGTATATTCATCAGAGGGGATGGCAGCAGCAGATGAGCCTGTCACATTCGCTGCCCACAGGCTCTGACAGGGGAACATACTCCCGCTCTGCTATTTTTAATCTGCCCCAGTAATTAAGCTTTGATTAAGCGTGAGGAAAGAGATCTCACAGCCGTGATTTCACTATTTTGTGTCCTCGCGTCGATGATAAACACTCCTGGGAGAGAACAACCACACTGCAGTGAGAAGTAGAGAAGATCATTTTGGTATTTTTCTACTTTTTAATTTGAATAAATATCAATGTTGATTCCTCTATTGCTGGAAAATACACTCATAAATCAGCATGTCCTGTGTAGTACATTGCAGTATTCGCTGCACTTTCTTTCTTTCTTTCATTGTGTTGTATTTTCCAGCGTCTGAGTGGCAGGCCGGTCATCGCGTTCTGAAAAATAACCATTAAAAGCAAATAAAGTCCCGCAGGCACTGCTAATAAATCAGACAAATGACTCATTTGGAGAGGCTGCAGGTGCCAATGGGTCAGTGCTCTGAGGTGGAGTTTATCAGCACAGGAAGAGGGACGGAGGTCACGGGGGGAAATCGGGACAGACAAATGCCTGATTAATTGGATGCGACATGACACACAGGAAACTAAATGAATCCCCACATCTCATCAGAGAGCAGCCAGTGTGATCGTGGAAGTCAAGAGGAGCACAATCAATTAGGAGGCTGCAGATTGCATGATTTTTGTCATTTTAAATATGCAAATCATAGCGGTACAAACTTAATCTTAAAGGGCTTAAGCACATGGATCTTCACATATCTGAGTTCAGATCATCTGACCTGTTTGAACCCAATTATCGATCACTCTCTGGCACATTTCCTTTAGCGTTTAAACCTGCTTTAATGAAACCACTGCTTCGGTCTCGAGCCCTGGGTTACCCTCCTCTGCAGAACAAACCTGCCTTCATCTCCGCTGCAGAACTCGAGCAACAACAGCGAACACTGCAGTCAAAAAGATCAAATTGGTTACAAATCTATTTGACTTGAAATAAATCATCTTTTTGATTTCAGGAACTCAGAGCCAGACGAGCAGTTCAACATGTGACTCTACCTGTCGGTTTGTCAGGTAACAAAAATTGTAAATAAAATATGGTTAAATATAAAATATATTCCACAGACTATACACCTGCTGTTCATAGCAGACGAAAATTAATGGGGCTTGAGATAGAACCCTGTGGAACGTTCTAACTTAGGCCTGATTCATCTTTATCTGTTTGAAATCTTCACACCAGTTTCCATTGTACGCCTCAGTGGCGTAGAGTGATGACAGCCAGATCACGTGATACGTCTCTGCTGTCAGAACCTCTAACCTGCACCTGACCACCAAAAACATCCGGGAACAACGGTTAGCACGGAATAATCGGAGCTGTCACACAAGACGCTCATGTTAGCGCTCATGATCCACAGGTGCCCCTGCTGGGGACGTGTGGAAGGACCAGCACTGACGTGGGCTCAGCAGTGGCTGAGACTGGGGAAGGGAGTCTGACAAAGACCTGTGAGACAAACGATGTTTACTTCCTTTCTTTCATATGCAAATGAAACATTGTCAGAAAGGAACTGAAACTGCAGATCCACAACAAACATTTACGCAGGGTTTCATACAAGTTTCACAGCCCTGCTGAGTCGTCCCAGTCAGCGCCCGTTTGGGCAGGTTGGCACGAAGATCTGTGTATGAGGAGACATGAATCAGCAAGTGAGGAGAACAGATGGGAGTTTTAGGCTTTGAGGTTTTGTCATGCAGACGCTGGACTCAGTTGTGACCGACCCAACAGTGAATATAACCAGAGAAATTCCATGGAGGGGGAAACGCTGCTGGCCTGTCTCATTATCTCTTCCACCATATTGGCACCGAGCGTTAGCCTACCTAGCCTAGCCTTTGCTCCTCTAGGCTACGTTACCGTACAGCTCCCCCCAACATGTGCGACCCCCAACACTAAACCAAAATGCTTCTTTTGTCTTTTTTTTGTTTTTACTATTTATTTGTGCAGATGGAGGTACAAGAGGCAAGGACAGCCTCCCTCTCGCCCTCCTCAGTGTTTCCACGAGAGCTTTAAGGGGATCTATGATAAAACAGCTGCTGAAGACGGATGCTACCTGTTAGCATTGCAGCCCAAAGCTACAACCAGACGAGGAGACGTAAGGTTGAAAATTCAGGCAGACAAGTTAGAGATGTCTCTGATATGTTGAGAGAGGAAGATGAAGGGGGAGTTTAGACACGGAAGGAGATACACGCAGGACACGGAGGCAGAAACACGCCAGCGTCCGTCAGTCTGGGTGACACGTAGCCCCTGGAGAGTGCAGGCAATGATGTCACATTCAGTGTATTTGCATCATTCTCAACATATTATGCTATAATGTTCCAATATTTTCACATTTATTGGTCATTTATTCAGGCTCAGTTTCAATTCCTCACACCTAATTGAGATCCCCTCAATTAATAGCAACTGCAGAGTG
Source organism: Aulostomus chinensis (assembly GCF_037954235.1). Lineage (NCBI taxonomy): Eukaryota > Metazoa > Chordata > Actinopteri > Syngnathiformes > Aulostomidae > Aulostomus > Aulostomus chinensis. The sequence continues at coordinate 30,742,478 of NC_141325.1, read as the reverse complement.
ACATAAATCCCATTTGTAAGCTGGTGTGGGCACAAGTTCCCAGCAGTGATGTCCTCAGATGTAATTGGACCATGAATGCAGCCTTGTTACCCACTTCCCAATCAAACACAAGCTATAAATACCTCAGTAAACATGTTAATTATGTGCTAATCCGATTTGTACGGCGAGTCCTGAAATATAAATTTCCTCCCACAGCCACTACCAGCAGCCAATCACAGCAGCGGAGCCTGTCATTAGTCAACGCCACTTCCTGCAGGGATGGGCCTGCAGCAAATTAGCATGCATACAAGTTATCACTGTCAAACTGACAGCCAAAATGGTTTCTTTCCCCTCCTTTTTGTCTGGAGGCAGCTTTGTGTAATGAGGTTTCTCTCTGATTGGAGGGTGAATGCTGCATCAAAGGACCTGTACAGGAGCCTGAGAACGCCCCGTAGATACGGTTGTTCTGGTGCTCCTAGATTTTCCAGCCATGTATGTGCTGTTGTACTCGAGCAGTGGACTCGCAGCCTTGTGTTTTCACACACATTCACAAAGCTGCCTGCCAAGAATCGGAGAATCTGAGCCCTCCCACACAGCGAGTAGAGGATGAGTCTCTCCATTGTTTGCAACGCCGCTGCGCGCAAGTCTCCATATTTTCTTTGTTATATCAAAGTAGTTACACTTGCATGTGTGTGAGTTGCTGTCACAGTCCCTCTGACCTGTACAATTACAGAACACTTTAAAAAGGGACTTATTTTTACCTTCTTTGGCAGGTGCTGCCAGCAGGAGGGTGAACCACGCCACTCCCCCTGCTGGGAACAAGAAAAGACACACGTGCAAATCTGTGCTCAGACTTGAATCCTTCTACAAAGTCAGAATTCCTTATCTGAACAGACAGAACTGGAACTGGGTGCAACGAGGTGCAATTTATGCCCACGCTATGGTAATCTGTGCCCCAGATTAGCTCCCCATGGCCAATCACTCAGTAAGATAAGAGACATGCTGACATGTCAAAACACAAAACCTAGTAATGCACGTTCATCTGTCGCAGGTCGATGGACTCATTTGATGCCGCATATGCAACAGATGGTTTATTTCACAGATTCGACACAGAAACGTGTAAAAACACCTGGCAGATGAACCATTTGGCTGTCATGAGCTAACAAACTAACGTAGAAGCTGAAGTCATTCAGTGTCCCTGGAAGAAAAGTCTTCACTGGTGTTCTTTGTTCCTGTGTCAAAGGAGGAATGTTCTCCAGCTGTAGCTGATGCTATAGTCATCAGACATCAATGCTAGCACTCACTATCATCACACCTGCACCATGCCACTGCTGCGCCAAACCAACCAGAGACACAAACTCCATCAATGAATCAGAATCAGGTGAGAAAACGAGGAGGAGGAAGGAGTCGACTGGACACAGACACGAGGAAGGGGGGACTGATTCATCGGCAGGACACAGGCGATAAAACAAGAGTGTGGTCGTCTGGCCTTCAGCACCAGAGACGTGTGTCACTGCACACTCGCCTTCCTCTGGACGCCTCGCACAGATATCCAAGTTTACTAGGAGCAGGTTGATGAGCTTCTGATGCAGCTTCAACTACATTTGCATGTTGAATATTTGGTAGTCAAACACGGAGCAACTTTCACCTCCTCATGAATAATTCTCCCCCTGAACGGCAGAAAAGCGGCCACCACTGACTCTCCACTGGCCTCCCAAGTTCATTTATGTAAAGAGAGCAGAGAAGACGGATTATATAAACCTTTTATCTTATCTAACCAGGACACTCAGCACTTCTGGTGCTGTTACATGGCTCAACTGGAATGTTTCCATCCAGCCGCCATCTTCTGCTGAACTGGGGTCGTATTGGTGTGTGTAGACGGTGTGAGACGAGGAGGAGGCTGGAACTACGCTGCTATAGGTGTGTGTGTGTGTGTGTGTGTGTGTGTGTGTGTGTGTGTGTGTGTGTGTGTGTGTGTGTGTGTGTGTGTGTGTGATCTCAGGTGTTCCTGCACTGTCGTACCGAGTTACAGCAGCGGTCAGTCTGCACCTGCCACTTGTCACTGTGTGTTACCGCTGATCTGTGCAGCCCAGCTGCTCTGAAGCCTGGCGTCAGTTCGTCCGACTGCTCTCAAATGTCAGCTCCACCAGTGCTCTGCTGTCCACTCACTCGCGTGTCATCAGCAATGAGGAGCAGCTTCTTGATCCTTACGCAGAGGAAGAGAGGCACAATTACACATTATTCCTGATACTGAACGTTCTTATGAAGGTGACAGCAGCTGACAATAAAAATACAACCCAGAAAAGTGGAATACATGCAAGAAATCTTTGCTTGTGTGTCTGTGACTCGATCACCTCAACAGCCGTCCATCTACTCATCAGACAGGTCCTGACACTCTGGCGCTGCACGTGTTCTTGACCACAACGTCACGCTTTCCTTGTGAAATCTTTTTCTTCAAATATGAACGTTCAGAGTTAATGTCCAAGTAGCTTGTGGTTGTGGTTTTAATAAGTGTTGCTACTTCTCTGATCAGATTTACCGTTTCAGGGTAAAAATACAAACACTGTTCTTTGTCCAGCCTCCTTATCCTACAGTAAACTTCCTTGTGACACCTCAGTGAAGACTTCCTCTTCTTCTTCTTCTTCTTCTTCTTCTTCTTCTTCTTCTCATTCTTGAAGTCTGAGCGGAAGAAGAATTTGTGATTATCAAACAGTGAACGTGGATGCAGCAGCTGGAGCTGGCGGCTGTTCTTGTGAGGCGCACAGAGCACAGCAGCTCAAACCCACATGCTTCAGTCTTCATCACATGCTGGCGACACGAGAGAAGAGCTCTGACAAAGGGACAGACAGTCAGATGCCACTCGAGCGAGCTGCAGGTCCTGAAGGAGCTTCAAGGTGTTCAATTCCACCCGAGGCGTGGATGCTCACTGACACCGGCGCCGGTCCTTGTTGCTTCAGCTGTCATGTGGCATCATACTCAAGTCAGCCGGATTGTGGTTATCGATCTGACTGCACACGGACCACATGCAGCCGTTCTAATGAGGGAACCACTCCTTAAGGGTTGGTAAGAACCGAGGCCTCACGGACACGACGGACTCTTTGCTTGGCGCAAAGCTCATGGGTTACCTTGTCCTCATGACTCCCCGCTGCTTGCTGGTCTGACTTCATTGAAGCTGCACAGGGACGGTGGATTTCACGCAGACGTCCTCATCCTTCCCAGTTCAACTTCTCAGAAATGCTATTAAATTACAACATTGTAATTAGTCAGCAGCGCATAATGACCTGGACTCAGCTTTCACCTCACCCTCCTTTGGAAAACTTTACTTCAAGTCTTAATAACCGCCTGCCTTGGTCACTTATTTCTCCACATTTCCTTGCATGCAAATGAGTCTCAACAAGGTTAGAATATGCTTCATCCTTTATTCAGCAAGTCCTGCTGTCCTTGGTCGTGAGCATCTCTCAAATACTCCTAATGAACTTTATCTCGTCTCCCTTCACCAGATTCCTCCAGCGTTCCTTTTCTTCAATCACATCCAAGTGTGACCTTCATCTGCTTGCCGTCATTTGGCATTTTCTCTGCTGATCCAACAATTTTTTTACCAATTAAGAGAAAATTGCTGGATTTGTTTCCTGTTACTTTCAATCCAGATTCATAACACAGTAACCCGTGTTAGCCAGCAAGTTCTGTACACACTTTTTAAATTACGTTAATCTAGATTAAAATAAGAATTTTATTCAAACGCCAAATTCATTTGAATTCTCCAGAGGCAAAGGTCAGAGCGGTGAAGGTGATCTTGATGAACTAAACCTGGAAGATCAGCAACTTTTGTTCATACAAACACACCTCCACCCTGACATCATCACTTCCTGTTGGACTACAAACACACCTCCACCCTGACATCATCACTTCCTGTTGGACTACAAACACACCTCCACACTGACATCATCACTTCCTGTTGGACTACAAACACACCTCCTCCCTGACATCATCACTTCCTGTTGGACTACAAACACACCTCCTCCTTGACATCATCACTTCCTGTTGGACTACAAACACACCTCCTCCTTGACATCATCACTTCCTGTTGGACTACAAACACACCTCCTCCCTGACATCATCACTTCCTGTTGGACTACAAACACACCTCCAACCTGACATCATCACTTCCTGTTGGACTACAAACACACCTCCTCCCTGACATCATCACTTCCTGTTGGACTACAAACACACCTCCTCCTTGACATCATCACTTCCTGTTGGACTACAAACACACCTCCACCCTGACATCATCACTTCCTGTTGTACTACAAACACACCTCCTCCCTGACATCATCACTTCCTGTTGGACTACACACACACCTCCACCCTGACATCATCACTTCCTGTTGGACTACAAACACACCTCCTCCCTGACATCATCACTTCCTGTTGGACTACAAACACACCTCCTCCTTGACATAATCACTTCCTGTTGGACTACAAACACACCTCCTCCTTGACATCATCACTTCCTGTTGGACTACAAACACACCTCCACCCTGACATCATCACTTCCTGTTGGACTACAAACACACCTCCTCCCTGACATCATCACTTCCTGTTGGACTACAAACACACCTCCTCCTTGACATCATCACTTCCTTTTGGACTACAAACACACCTCCACCCTGACATCATCACTTCCTGTTGGACTACAAACACACCTCCTCCTTGACATCATCACTTCCTTTTGGACTACACACACACCTCCACCCTGACATCATCACTTCCTGTTGGACTACAAACACACCTCCTCCCTGACATCATCACTTCCTGTTGGACTACAAACACACCTCCTCCTTGACATCATCACTTCCTGTTGGACTACAAACACACCTCCTCCCTGACATCATCACTTCCTGTTGTACTACAAACACACCTCCTCCCTGACATCATCACTTCCTGTTGGACTACAAACACACCTCCTCCCTGACATCATCACTTCCTGTTGGACTACAAACACACCTCCTCCTTGATATCATCACTTCCTGTTGGACTACAAACACACCTCCTCCCTGACATCATCACTTCCTGTTGTACTACAAACACACCTCCTCCTTGATATCATCACTTCCTGTTGGACTACAAACACACCTCCTCCCTGACATCACCCCTCCCTTTTGGACTACAAACACACCTCCTCCCTGACATCACCCCTCCCTTTTGGACTACAAACTGCAGACTCCACACAGAAAGACCCCGTGCTCCAGCCTGCTGGGGGGCCACAGTGATGACCACTGCTCCACCACGCTGCGACCCAGACACCACACCTCTCAGACCTCTGGAAGGTAAAACACACACACACTCACACACGCACGGATGCACGCACACAAACTGTAATGGAAAATTCTAATATCACATTGTGTATTCTTATCTTTGAACTTTGTGGTCAAGTGACTTTAATTCTGAGGCAGAGGTGAATTTTCCCACCTAGCAGGTGTGCAAGCTGACAAGTGCAACTTTGACTTCTTCTAGCATATGACAGCAGTTTTCATGTTCATATACCCTTAAAAGGAAACCTTACGGGGAGGCGGGTGTTACTCTGCAGGGGGCAACAAAGATTTCATAAAAGTTCAAGTGACTCAGTCCTCTGTGGATTCTTCAGCTCGCTGGGCGTTGAAAAAATGTCCCTCTTACAAGATTAAAGAACTGCTCAGACTCAGCAACGGGTAGTTTGAGTGTTGTTTCTCATCGCACCAGAACTTGGAGCCTCTCGAGACGAACAGTGTGTCCATCTTAATAATTTTTCCACCACACACACACACACACACACACACACACACACACACACACACACACACACACACACACACACACACACACACACACACACACACACGCGCACACACAGCACAAGCAGATCTGCTATTCCTCCATTCATATTTAAAGGAAAAGACACGATGTGGAGGTGGCATCGATCCACAGCAGCAGGATGATGTAAACCTCATCCAGAGGTGTTGGGAGGAGATCACTCTGTGTCGCTGAGCACTTGTCTGCACGGTTACTATGGCAACCAGCCTGTAACATTTACTATATATAAAACACAAATACAATCCAGTAACTTGGACATTTTATCATCACAATCCTCCCAGATGCAGCTGTCTGGCAGCCATTAGATTCATGAGGTTTGAGCAAATGTTCGGCACATTTGTGTGTATGTGCACATGTATACATGCATGTGTGTGTACGTGCACGTACACACACATGCACACGTGTGTGTACGTGCACGTGTTATGCACGTGTGTACGTGCATGTGTACATGTGTGTGTACGTGCACGTGTCCGTGCACGTGTGTATGTGCACGTGTGTACGTACACACACGTACACACACATGTGCATGTACACACATGTGCACGTGTGTACATGCACATGCGTGTACGTGTGTACGTGCACGTGTATGTGTGTACATGCACGTGTGTGTACGTGCATGTGTACATGTGTGTACGTGCACGTACACACACATGCACACGTGTGTGTACGTGCACGTGTTATGCACGTGTGTACGTGCATGTGTACATGTGTGTACGTGCACGTACACACACATGCACACGTGTGTGTACGTGCACGTGTTATGCACGTGTGTACGTGCATGTGTACATGTGTGTGTACGTGTGTATGTGCACGTGTGTACGTACACACACGTACACACACATGTGCATGTACACACATGTGCACGTGTGTACATGCACATGCGTGTACGTGTGTATGTGCACGTGTATGTGTACGTGCACGTGTGTACGTGCATGTGTGTGTGCGTGTACGTGCATGTGTGTGCGTGCATGTGTGTGTATGCGTATGTACGTGCATGTGTGTGTACGTGCACGTGTGTGCGTGCATGTGTGTGTATGCGTATGTACGTGCGTGTGTGTGTGCGCATGTGTTCAGACATGACGGGGACCTGGGGTTGAGCGATGGGTCTGGGGATGTGTGTCGGTATAATTTTGCGCTGGATCAGGAGAGACAACGTCAGTGATTCATACAAATCCCAGTCTGCCAGGAAGCAGTGGGACGGTGTCCCTCATCCCTGGCCTTCCTTTGGGGCTGTCCAGACTTCATCATCCTGAGTCAAGCCTCGCGCTCATGCAGCCTCACAAACATCTCAAAAGTCTTGTTGTCCTGAGGAGACTCGACCTCAGACTCCGGCCACTGACCCAGACGCTCCCCAGCCCGTCTGAGTGCTTTCTGAACCGCCAAAACAGCACAGAAGAACGTATCAGTCAAAAGTTTTTTCTTTTTCCACGTGTCTGCTGTCACTCATGAGCTCCCCCTCCAGTGCACCCTACTGGGAGTGTTCAGCAGCGCTGACGTAGATGCCTGGGCGGTGACGCCGGCACAGCTGAAGCTTTGGGAGTCAGAGTTGTAGAACATCGTCGCTTCTTTAGTTTTAAAGGCAGCAGGTGAATGAGGAGCCTCTTTCAGGGCCCCTTAAACAGGAGGAGCATAGACCCCTCAATCTCTGCTCACTACTAAAGGAGGACAAGTTTGCCTTCCCAACAATAGCAATCACCTTTTTTACTCCAAAGAGAGATGCATGTCTATTTTAAGGTATTAGTCAGTGAACAATCACGCATCGATTCCAGAACCGGTGCCTGGAGGGAGGATGAGACGGCCCCACGTCTCCCACCACAGTTGGGCCTTTTTATCCCTCCATAAATGAGACCAAACTGATTCATTTTCTTCCTCAACTCTTGGGAGGGCTGAGGCTCCCTAAAGTCAATCACAGGCCCTTTGGGGGTCAAAGGTCACTGTCAACACACATGAACACTGTACCTCCAGGAAACACTCCATCACTTTAGTTTTTGTACCGTATGTATTAGTTATTTGACAGTGGAAAGTTTCATGCCATTTTATCTTTTAAAATACCCAAAAGTCCTAAAAGAAAAACAAACAGCAGTGCAGGAGGAGGCAGAGAAGCCAGTGGTCATCGTTAACATGGCGTTTTCACCAAAGAGGAACAACATTTCTACACATCAGAGCTGGGAAACACAACAACCTGCCAAACTACGACCAACAACAATACATCAGAATAACAGCAGATGGGCGAAAGTAGCAGAGCAGCAGTGAAATCCTCTCTAAACATCTTTTTAAACTTTTCAAGATGAAATTGGTTTTTGCCAGTAAATGGAAATATTCCAAATTTAGCCCTGAGGCTATTCAACTGTAGCCGCTAGCTAAAAGCCAAAAGTTCAAAACTACGGCGTCACGGTGTGTTTGTGCAGCAGCTATCGAGCTAGTTCAGATTGTTAAGTCCCTCTTCACGATTGTGGCCCTTTCACTCGTGTCAGCTGCAGGTTGTGTGATGACTTGAAGAGCGTCAGCGGCGAGAGCGTCAGCGGCGAGAGCATCAGCGGAGCGGCGGCTGGCTGAAGAGGCTCCTGACACAACACGTGCAAATGCTGGAGTTACATCATGAGCTGATGGACGCAGTGAAGCTGCTTGATGCAATGTGGATGCAATTAGTCTCTTTGTGATCTAAAAAGGAACAGAGCTGAGACACATGTGGCGTTACAAGTGACACATCCAGATGTTTGAACACTTTTTAGCTTCAAATCACAACAGCTGGCTGGAACAGAGTCACACGTCTGGCGTTTACCAGCACTCGTAGCCGCCTGTGTTAGCGCTCACTTCAACTTCGAGTGAGGTAAACCTGCAGCACTCCAACATCTACTTTTATGAAGTGGAACTAAAAATGAACTTTTCTGACGTTTTTAAATAATTGTGGACAAACCCACAACATTTTTAACATCCTCTTCGATGACCAATGGGTGATGTAACGGTGCCTCCATGGTTCCTGCCATGGGAAAGTCATCAGGTCGAGTCTCGTTTCCTCCCTTCAGATGACAAACGACAGAATTTCTTTGGATTGATATGAACCCTACTCACGCATGCAGGCTGTTTAACTCATGCAAACCCACCCAACAGACAGCATCTCACATCCCAACAACATCCGCAGTGGCTCCCGTGGATGGCGTCCGCCTCCATATTCCAGACTCAAATCTTTTCTTTTAAAACACGTAACTTTTGTGCTGTTGCTACACCTCTCTGCAACATTTTCACAGCTCCAAAGCTGAGATGTGAACCCTCCGGTGACTACAGATCAGTTTGAGAACTCCAGGGTGGTTTTGTTGGGTCCGTGGCACAAGCACAGACCTCTGCACCAGGCCCGCATCAGGGCGAGGACCCGAGAGTGTGTCATGGGTGACTCACACGACAGCAATAACACATAAAGAAAATAAAAATAATAGAAACAGCAGAGGTGAAGGACGAACACTCGATAACTCATAATTCCTCCTCAGGAGCTGCGTCCAGACCTTAGAGAGGACAAGAAATTTGTCTGAATGTAAACAGAAAAATCCTTCATTGTCCAGCAGACGGAGGAACAAATGGGACTCAAAGTGTTTGGAGTTGATGTCACATCTCACCTGCGAGTGATGTCACTAATTATCAATAATACCAGTCATAATTGATTAGTAATATTGATTAGCTCTTCACCACAGTTAGCCATCACGACCAGGGTCTTTCCTCCCACGCCGTGATGATGCAGTTCTTCTCTATACTGTTCCAACTGCAAACCCCGCGCTGCTACACACTGAACCACTGCTGGCTGACAAAGCCACTTTTATCAATAAAGACAAACTTGCATATTAGCACATTAAAGAAAAGGTGCTACACACCCTGCTCTGACTGGTCCTGCTGCCTCGGATACGCGGCGCGGAGATGAAATGCTAAAGAGGATGAATCACACGTGAAAGATAACACCTCTCTGTTTCACACCCTCAGCTTTCACACGGCGTGGTTGCGAAGATTGGAGAGTAGCAGAAGATCCTCACAGTTTACTTGAGATGTTGCTGGGCAGCAAAAGCAGACGAAGAATCTTCAGGCAGAGAAGAATCATCTGTAAGGAAAGAAGTGAACAATAAAGTCAAAGCCAGGAGAGAATAAACGGTTAGAAAAGCGGCAGTGAGGAGGAGAGGTGCTGACATGAGGAGAGATGAGTGACGGAACACGACCAGGTGACATCACCCTCTCACGTATGACCTTGGAAGGTTCCACTGTCAGGACGATGAGTCACTCTGGATCTTCAGATGCGTTTCTGTGGCCTCCATGTTTTTCCATCCATCATCCACTCCACCCAGAAAGACCCCGTGCTCCAGCTGGGGCTCCACCCTCAACCTTCTTGCTGGGGGCCACAGGGAGGACCACTGCTCCACCGGGCCGCCCCTCCATGTTTGTCTTTTATCCTTTTTTTTTTTATTAAAAACTACTTTTTCTTCTTTCCGAAGGAATCCAAGTCATTAAGGGTTTGCTGTTAATTTGATCTCAGACACACAAGAAATCAAACAAACAAACCTGACCAGGGCGACACAGACGTCTACAGGTGGGAGTCACTGGTGCAGAGGCAATTATTTCTCTTCATTTTGTTTCTTATGTAACAAAGCCCAACAATGGAAGTTCACATTAACACGACTTGGACCTCCTAATTGGATCCTCCACCTTCCTCCACCTCTGCTCTGCTGGGCGTCAGGCACAGAATCAAACCTGCAGGTTTCCCTCAGTCAAGGCACTGAGCCGAACTGTTTTATTCAAATTGACATAACTCTTCCTACATCCTCTAGATTTGAACAGTTTTCAAAAACTTTTCCAGGGCTGGAAATTGCTTTTTTAATTTCCAGGTTTTCATATCCGTCACCAGCATTTAGAACAAGACAGCCATCAGCCTAATGTTGCCCTCCAATCACCTGATTTACGACTGCAGTGATTCTTATTCTAAAGAGCAACATCGCGACAAATCAGGCAACTTTCCGGACAGAGTCGAGAAACATTCCCTGAGTGAGCGGTGACTGATGGGCGGGGCCTCATCCCTCCAGCGGGATAAACATCAGCTGGCTGAGGGCGAACGTTAGACGCCAGCTTGTGTTTGATTGCAGGGAATCAGAACACAGAGAATATAAACTGTTCTCGTGTCCTCTTCAGACTGTGATGCTAACATGCTACGTCCTGTTTCTGCTGATTGATATTGAACGTTCAGGAGATGAGGAGGTCGGTCCAGGCTCAGTTTCCCCCTCAGCTGCTGTCCTCCCCTCCCACCTCGCCGTTACGTCTCCGTCATTTTGCAAGACTCTGATGTGAAGACACTTTTATCCAGTTCAGCTTCATTCAAATGTACGGAACTGGAACAATGATGGAACAACAGCATGGTTACGACACTCAGGTCCAGTGGACAGAGTCCAGATGTGTAGGCGCTCGCAGGTCCAGGCCTCTGGGTTGAAATCACTCATACTACTTCCTGTCTGACGGGCTTCACCTCTGCGTGGCGTGGCAGGAATATGTGTCTCCCCTTTGTCCTGCTCATTTTGCCTGCATGATCACTTTCACCCCCCACATTAATATTCTGCTGAGGCCCCAAAGCCTAATGAGAAAACATGATTGAGGCTCCCAGGCGAGGCACTGCAAGTGATGGGAGGCAGAGATTTCCTGTCAGCCACTTCATCCTCCAATCACTGCTGGCTGGCGCATCGCCACGGCTCAGGTGTCACTGAGGTCAGTGCCGGTCTGGGACTGCCTCAGCTCCCACGTCATGGCACCGGAACCAGACACTAAATCCCTAACTGACGTATGGAGGAAAGGCGGCTAATTCAGAATGATGGCACTAAAACAGGTCGTTTGTTGGCTTCACGAACACAAACCCGGTTCAACTGACTTGGATCGGTTCCTGTCCCGGCCAAACCTCAGGTGAGTGGCAGCCTCCACGATGATGGCAGCAGAGCGGGAGACAGGTGGAGAGAAACTAAAGGTATAGAGCTCTATAAGGTTTATCGTGCTTCAGGAACCTGCGACTGTCCTGAGCCCAGCAGGTCTCAGGGTTCCTTCCAGCTGGGCGAGCGGCTCACTGGGACTCTGATCCGGATCAAGTCATGAAGCTCCTAAGAAGCTCTGAGGTGAGAAAAAGCAGTCACGTGTCCGTCTAGGGAAGCGTTCAGGGCGCCAGAGAGGGAGGAGTCCCAGCGCCAGGCACATCAGTGTGAAGGTGCGTCCACATTCAAATCTCCCACTCAACCTTCATGGGCCATCAGAGCCAGGGCTCCTCCCCCCAGCCTGATGAAGAGTAAACCGGCAACAAAAGCTGGGACAGCAGGACGAGTGTTATGGTCTGGGTTTATTGGGTTTGTGTTTTTGGTTGTTTCTGGTGTGTTTTGGTTTCCCCAGGCAGTGAAGGCTGGTGCTCGGGGGCGAGGCTGACCTACCCCCTGGAGGAGCACAGCGAGGCACACCTGGTTTCCATTTGCAATTCCCCAACTCTCCATAAGAACCTGGCTCAGCCTCCCCTCCTCTGCCCGATGATTCCCATTGATGACTCCAGTGGTGGCCAACGTTAAGACACGAACTTCTGCTCCTGGCCTCGTGATTGGTTACTCAGTTTGTAATTTTCTCCAGTATTGTGAGTTTGGTGCTTGACACTATTTTCAGTTGTACTTTGTTTTCTTGACTTTTCTCCCAGCTTTTTCTGCTGATTTTCTGTTGTTACTTTTAGAATAAAGATATCTCTTTGTGAACTCTGCATTTTGGTTCCGCCCGTTTCTCTGGCCATAACGATGAGCCTCCGAAACACAAATACAGCTGTTCATACACAGATGTTGGAGCCTCACAATCAACTTCAAAATTGGCAGAATTCTGGATTCATCAGGCAGCGTTTGGCGTGCAGCGTTTGGCGTGCAGCGTTTGGCGTGCAGCATATGTGGGACACGAGGACCTGAGCAGCAGAAACATCAGGAACTTTGGTTGTTTCGCTCTGGACCAGTGGAAGCAGAGCAAGCAGCCGTTTCTCTGGCTTCACTCTTTGTCTTACCCAAGTATGCAGCATCACCGGAGGCAGGTTGGTTGCTGTGGCAACAGCATGAACACCTGTTCGATGTATTTTTCGCCTCCCATCACACAAAGGAGAGAAACGCCTCCTTCAAATCTACAACTCATTCATCTTCAAGTTATTATTCCACATCTTCTTCTTCTTCATTGTGAAGAACAACTTCCAATTAATTTAAGACTGGAAGATCGGTTCCCACCTGCTTGCAGCGCGCGAACGCAGGTCACGGCGCGACTGACCCTCCTGTAACAGCAGACTTCTGCAGCAGAAAAACAGAAAAGACAAAAGTCTCAAAGGAACGTTCAGGCTGACGTTCCTGCTGGGCTCAGCAGACGAGGAACTGCAACATTTTCAGTGAACGATGCGCTATGACGGCTCGCAGGCGTGCGGCCATGCACATGCACCCACATCAGCCAACCCTGGATTCGCTACAGCAGCGCTGTGGGAGTGTTCTGATAGTGGAACCTGGGATCTGTTCTCCAGTGTTCTAGTGTTCTGGGTCAAATGTTTTCCAATTTTTGAATGAGAATGTTGCAGTGGTTCCAACTAGCACGACAGTTATGATCATCATTGATAAAACACAGCGGTCTGAGGCGACCATCTAACAGCTCAGTGTGTGATGCGGGTTAACTAATATGAGTCATGTGACTCGGATGCTGGTGCCCGGGTCGACACGGATCTCAGTCTTCCTTCCATCAAGGACCAGTGTCCCAGATCAGCTTCAGCTCCAAGTACTGGAACAAGGTTTTTAGTGTTTACACCAGGAAGAACAAGTGCACTACCATTTTCTAGTGGATCCTCCACGCCGCCACCATCAGGATACTGGTGGTCTGACAAGAAGCCAAGTCATTCTTTAAGGGTGACTTCTTTCTGCCGGTCGGCATGAAGGTGAGTGTTCACCCGCGTCTCCTCTGTTGCAGGTAGTGGTCATGGACTGGACTCCTCACAGAGAAGTGGCTTTTATTCAAAAGGTCGCCTCTGCAGTGGCGTGACCCTCCACCCACGCATGTCCCTCCAAAGGGCTTCGCCTCAGGCTGAATCACTCTCCACACACACACACACACACACACACACTCAGAGCAGTAATTAGTGTCAAGGCAGGCTGTGTAGAGAAAATGGGCTGCAGTCGCCAAGTTGTTCTGCAGTCCTTCCAGCTGGTTCCTGCTCATGCAGGTTCACTGGTTTCAGATTGTTCTCAGAACAAAAGCCGCCGCCTGACGCGAGGGAGAGGACGGCGCTTGCAGCGACCTGCCTCGACTCTAACGCCTCCACTTATTAGTGACATTTTTCTTCTATTATTAACAGCTGTTTTTGAGACAGATGTATTATTTCCACATTAACAAGCTCTACAGTAATCAGACTTACGTTTCCGTCCACTCGTGTCCCTCGCTGAGAGGGACGCGAGTGGACGGAAACGGTTGCTAATGGTTACGAGATGGAGTCTGGAAACCTCCCAGAGCAGAAACTCAGTGTTCAAGTTCACAAGAATAACATGAAGACAGAGATTACACTTTAGTGTCACAAGGTCTCACTTCACCCATTCTTACAGTGAACAGGAGACACACACAGCCATGAATGTGTGTGTGAGTGTGTGTGAGTGTGTGTGAGTGTGTGTCGTCACGATCGTGTTGATTAACGAAGCCTCATGGACATGGAGTGATGTCAACATGCCGGCATCATCTGACTTGATTTAGAGGCCAGGAGGTTTGGGTTGGTTGAAGCAGGTGAATGAGTGATTGTGAATGAGTGATCGTGAATGAGTGATCGTGATTGTGAATGAGTGATCGTGAATGAGTGATCGTGAATGAGTGATTGTGAATGAGTGAGTGAGTGAGTGATCGTGATTGTGAATGAGTGATTGTGAATGTGCTTGTATCAGAAGAACAGAGTAAACCATGTGCTTTGTGGCTGTAAGGATTTGAACACACGTGTGTTTATTTAAATGAGTGAAAGCTGGTTCCAGTTACATGTACACACAGACACACAACAGACTCACAACACAGTGGCGTGTTACGCCGAATGTACCAGTGATGTCACACCGCAGTACGGAGGAATGACTTCCTGTCCGCCTGGCTTCCTGGTCCTGCTCACCAGCTGCCCGTCAGCCGTTTCTCTTTATTGATGGACTCTCTCAGCCTATAGACTAGCGGAGGACATGTGACGATAAAGGAGCTGACAGGAGGGGCAGTATGGCCCAGTGAGCGCCCTCACGGCCCCCCACGGGAGAGGGACGCTCCTCGCTCTCCCTCGCTCTCTCGATGGGGGCTGAGGACGAGCTACACTGATATGCTTTCCTGTGCTTTTATATTACGTTGCTCTGTCTGCTCGCAGGAAAACGAAAGGTTGGAGATGGATTGTGGTTACATTTGGGAGATGAAAAAACTTGAATTGAGAAACAATCGATTCACCTTTGGAATTCATGTGGAACCAGATCTGATGACATCATATCACGTGAGTTTGTGTCTATGGTTCCTGCCACTGTTCTGATTCGGCTTGTCCTGAGTGAACCCTTCCCCATCGTGTGTGTGAACGCCAGACTGAGGCAGGGCGGGCTGCATCTTCAGTCTGAGCTCTTCAGAACCTGGACGCTGAGCCGAGACTAAATCAGTCAACGTGACTCAACCAAGAAGGTAGGTTTGGTTTCAGCACTGAGAGAACACAACCGTGTCCCATCTACGTTTTGCTCATGCAGAGGAGGGCAGACTAGGAAAAACTGCCCCAGGTTAAAGTACCGTTACTTCACAAAAGCAAGTACTGCAGTAGTCATCCAGATGACATCCTGGAGAAAACTACCAAGTCTGAACTACAGAACGACTAAAAACCGCTTGAGTCACAAGCTTGAGTCTCGCCGCTGCTGATCTTCCTCCTGGCAGCAGAAGATAGAAACTGACTCTCGCCGTGTTTGAGATTCTTGTTAACGTCTGTAGGAGGCACACAGGGCTCCATCGCTGTAGGAGCACCAAGCCCCCACCAGAACTGAACCACAAGCAGACCGGTGAAAGCGGCCCGGAATAGAATGAAATGCCTGGGCACCTCTGCACCAGCTGCTCAGATACTTGGTACGAGGCAGTGGATTCGTGTGGTGACAATAAAATATTCTAACGTCGTCGACGTGACTTTGAGCTCCTTCTCTGTCCAGCGTGATTCACGGGTATCAGAAGGTCCTGGTTCACTGCTGACCAGCGGCTTTGAATTACCAGGAAAACAACATCCTACTGTAAGAATTCTTCTTTAACGTGGGTTCGCCAGTTCACTTTGGTAGAGGTTCTGTAGAACAGGGAGACGTGTAGGCGCATACATTCATACACATTAAGCTTTATTTATATTCTAATAAGAAATAAATGGCATCCTGTTTATTTGGGCTCAATATCCTGTTGGTAGTGGAGCCTTCAGCAGATGACGAGGTGTCCTGCAATATTTATTATTTAGGGAAGTGGGCAGAATCTATGACTCTCAGTAGAAATATAACGCCGCTGTTTGCTGTCTGAGGAGATTCCTGCACTAGAACGAGTAAACGTGTTGCAACGGTGGACCCCAACCCTTCCATTCATTGTTATTCGGTTCCAACACAAAGGAAATGAAGAGCTTCACAGGGTTCACTACAGGCAACCAAGAGGACATGAAGCCACCTCTGCTGCATCAGATGCACCTCAGACACCTGCTCAGTGACACGCATGTAATGTCCTTCTTCATATTCCAAAACTGTGTTTAACAACTCTTTGTCAGCTCGACAGAAAGACAAGTACCAACAGCCAGAGGGCGGCTGGATGTTTGTTTGTCCCACTTCAGAATGTCAAAAAGGGCAGAGGCAGCCGTGCCGAGTCCATCAGGCACTGGAGAGGACGAGCCACCATCCAGACACCTGCTCCACTAAAGGAGCGCTGAGAGAGCAGCACTGCAGGATCAGCGGAGACTTGAATGTCGTCCTCCACAAGATGAGTGTGAAATACACACCACCTGCACACCCTGTGTGTCAGGGGTGTCGTCTCGGCCTGGTATCATCCTGCCAGAACAGCAGAACCGCCACTCATAGCAATGGTGGGCAGCACCAAGCCCAGGATGCAGAGATGTAAACCACGGCGGGCTGTGATTGGATATGGAACTGCAAACATGGAGGATAGACCTTCCATTATTTATCTTTACAACCATTCAGCCATAGAGCCGCACAGGTTCAGCTGATTACACAAAACTGTTTCTAACCAGTTCAGTAGGTGGGGCATATTTTGATGCCAGCATGCCAACAGGAAAAATGGCAAGAGAGGAGTTCATGAGTGGAGAGACGCGGAACCTGTTACTGGACACTGGAGTCCAGAGAAGACGCCAGGCGTACCTGCGCCGTGGACAGGGGAGCCGCTACGAAGGTGCAGGACGATGGCAGCAACACCAGCACAGTATCTAGCAGTTGATGCTAGCATAGCATAAAGCTGAGGCAGTGTGAATGCGCGTGTCCACCTTTGTCCCCTATGGGTGGGGTTGAGTTGGATCTCCATCTGCAGGAGCCAGAAGCCTTTTTTTTAGATTCGTGTGAGACTCAAACGCAGCAGACGTGTCAGTGCCGTCCCGACACACAAAACAAGAGGTAACGCCAGGTGTAAAACTTGTTCACCTGGTCAGCAGCATTACATCGCTGCCAACGCGAACCTTTGGCTGAGCAGCAGGAATGACGCAGTTAACGCGGCAACACCACTGGCACCACAGCTGCCTGAAACATGCCGTCTGGCGGCGATGTGGGGGTGGGCGGTGTGAATGTTCTCGCCTCAACCAGAACTGGACAATTACTTTTGGACTTCTCGGCTGTCATGAGGCCTCATCATCAGCTGTAGTGATCAGCCTTTTCTCTGGCAGCTCACAAAAAGTGTGAGCGCAGCAGAAACAGTGGGAAGCTTATAACAAATGCGGAGAGAATAAAGGCAGACATAATAAATGGAATGAAAGCGCCGTCATTTCTGTGGCTGATCAACCGCAACGGTGCGTTGACTTCCCTCTCAAACCTATTAGCTCCTTTCGTCCACATACGCAGAGCTGTGAGGACGACTGTGATTATTTCACAGACAGGAAATTAAGTGTCCGGGTCGTAGGCTCCATGCTCCTCGCATGTATGCTGTCTCCGATGCGGCTGCTCAGCCCAAATCGTCTTGGGAAAGATTTGTTTCTGTTTAGCTCTGAAGCCCTGAGCTTAGGGTACTTAACAAAATGCCACCTCAGCAAGTAACACGACTAATACTCAGAAGACGCGCAGAGGTTTTCCCGTGCTGTGAATGATGGTCATTGAAGGACAGGTTTCCATTAATAAAGCAAAGTCTGGACATTTTCTAAGCAACAGCAACTGCATGCGTCAGCTTTGGTTGCATCTTCGTCACTTCTGTTGCAGGTTGGTCAGCAGTGCTGACAGCAGCGGGGCCTCGTTGTACAAGTGGACTTGTAAAGACACAAACTTCTAATACTGTGAAAAATAACAGCAAGTCTTCTGCAACAGAAACCTCTCGAGCATTAGATGTGCTTCATGTTTCGTTACGCTCAGCAGGACTAAATAACAGAAGCAGACGGGGACAAATATGGAGGGCAATGTCACATCCTTGTAAAACAGCAGCCTCACAAAACTCTACTTTGACAATGCAGTGGAAACGCGCTACTCAAGCGTCCTCCCCCTGCTTTTGCCCTCCAGCGGCGTGGCTGAGGGGGTGACACTGTCAGCTGGTTGTCCATCATTCTGGCCTGAAATATCTCAAGAACTATTGGCCGGACTGGCGTGACATTTGCTGCAGACATTCATCACTCGCCGAGTGTTAATCTGAAAGACGTTGGTGAATCACTTCCTGCAGATGCACCATAAGCAGCATGTTTTTGTTTTTGAGTGAAGTATTGGTACAGACACGGTTCGTCTCAGCATGAATCCTATCAATACGGGTCATCCTCAATGTTCTCAGCTGTGCTGTGTTGTGTCTCTGGTCTTGGACTCTTAATTCGTCACTTTTTTTTGTTGTTGAATTCCAAAGAACAGAACACATAAAATGATGTTCTAGCCAGCATTGCTGGTCTCCTTTCAACTCCACATCGAGCACAGAAATCTTCACCAACTCAGAGGAAGCAGTTTTGAACACAAAGGGAGGCTCATGGCTCATCATCCCAGCGGCTGCACGCAGAAGGAACAAACTCCAGCGTTTAGTTTCTGCATATTTACGTGCTTCCATGAGGCGCAAGAGGAACTTGTTGCCGGTATGATTGGTGCCGACATTGGCCAGTTGTGGCTACCCCTGGTTAGCTCTCTGCCAATGGACGTAGATACAGGCTGTCAATGTCCTACTGGTACCACACTAAACGGATCACATTTGATTGTGTCACTAGGTTGTGTGCCCCTGAAGCAATTCAACATCAGGTTCACATTCACAGCTCACATGTCGTCTGTGTATATCGATATCCAAGTCAACTGTTAACACAGGGACACGGGACAAAACTCTGAGGATGCAGTTTTCATTACCTTTCACAAATCCAAACACTCGGATGTTGTTGTGTGTGGTTGTTAAAGTTGGGTCCTGTATGCCCACATGGATAAATAAACCTTAATTTACACCATAAATATATTTTAATATTTATGTCGCCGCTGTAAAACTGTAAACACTTGTTAATGATGGAGAATACATATTCAGCAACCAGTGTCATAAACAAGCGGGGCAGCGTGTGCAGCTCTGTCCTCTAAATCCCTTTCAAGTGCTTATCTGAATATTCATTAGTGAACCTTCCCTCTTGAATTTGCTCAAGAAATGTGGTTAAATAACTGCATGAAAGTGTAATGAACTGCACCTTTGAATGTTAATGTTAAAAACTTGGCCAGACAGCTTTGGTATGCATGAGGAGAAGGAGCGCTAGAAGCTGCCGAGCATCTGCAGCTAACTGCGATTACATAAAGCTTTTGCTATAATGTATCTTTCATTGCATCACCAGCGGAGCTGAACCCTTGTGATATGCAGCAGCTACCAGTCCTGTCAAATCTATTTCTCCCCCCTTGTTGTCTGCCTGCTTCCTGCTGCACTGGGGAAGGTGGAGGCCAGTCAGCAACCACAGCAGCTGTCAAACTGTCACTCCTCATGAAAGCAGCTCACAGCAATCACATGCTAAGCTAGCAGCCGGCAGCCCAGACACACAGAAAACAGAGGAGGAGAAACGGTAATTACAGTGCTGACGGATCCAGTAGAGAGAGTTTAATGTTAAGAACAAAACTTTCCAAGCTTTTGTTTTTAGCTCAGCGACACTGAAGCTTATGGAAGACGCCCAGCGATGAGCAGTGAGGGCCTCTGTTGGCTTAAACTGATTTACTTCATTCACTTCTTGAACTTTACATGATTTTTTAAACAAATAACCCGTCTGGGTGGAAACTTGAATCCGATTGGCTGCTGGCCAACCGTTCATTCCTGAAGTAACGCCCCTCCGTTGCTACAGTCACCAGGTTCAACGCCTGATGGCACAGACGACCGGGGAGCGTAAGAACAATGCTCATCTTTATCAGTCACAAAACTGCGTAGTTCAGAATCAACAAGAAAAGCAACTTCAAGCCTTCAAGGACAGGTGGATCAACATTCAACGCGGCCAGGTCATCCACCCAGGGTGCAGGGGAGGAGTCTACATGCTGACAGGACTCTCGCAGTCCAGGGAACCGCAATTAAATCAAACCAACAAAACAAAGAAAATGGGACCGAGGCAGCAGTCCACAAGCTGCGAAAGAAAAACTCAATCAACCGCCACACTTAGAACGAACGAAGAACCAAAAAAAAAAAAAAAGTTCATAAAAATTAACCACCAGCGACAGAGCAGACGACTGGGAGACCACCTACGTCACCCTATGATGGCGCGAGCGTCTACCAACAAAATACACAACATTCATTTTACAAGACACCACCAATAAACCCACTCTCCCTGGCAATGTGAGCGCACAGGCACCTGGCACAGGTGATGCATCGGCACTCACTGGTCAAGGCCAGACACCTCGCAGACATTGGGCTGCCTGACACAACGCGCGTGCACTCACACTCACACACTCACACACACGCACGCACACACACACACACACACACACACACAATCCCAGTCAGCTGGCAGCTCTGCTCCATGTCCACCACGATCGCTCCAGCAGCACAGCCTCCATCCAGCAGGTGCCTCTTATCGCCTCATCAGGCGCGCCCTCAAACACAGGTCCGCCCCCAACCCCCTCTTTGACACCAACAAGGTGACTCGAACACAGGACAGACCTCAGGACAGGTCCAGGATGGCCTAATGTCAGCTGTCCTGCTAGCAGCTTTGCCACACGTCCCCCAGCGGACTGGTTGTCCTGGATCCGTCGAATCTTCATCCTGTTGGACAGAACATTTTCATTTCCAACCTCCTGGGATGAAATAAATATTCAAAGTGCAGTCAAAGGCAGGAAAGTATAAATGAACGGCCTCAGGAATTTATTTGGTGAGTGGGACGACAGTCACCTCCAACAGGATGGAATAAACTAGAGAAAAGTTTGAGATGTCATGAATCCGTTTGAGTTCCAGGTTCATTTTACTCACTGCCTCCAAAAGAACCTCCAACATTGAGAGGCTTTACAGTTTGATTCCTTTTATTATGAATAAATAAGTTAAATAAGATGAACAAAGTTTGACTCAAACAAATCTCAGCAGAATTTATTTCAGTTTGATGTTCTTGTGTTTGCCCTGAACACCACAGCGGAAGTCCATGAAAATGCAGTTGGCAAAATATGTTAAAATGATGTTTCTTTGTACTGTAGCTGTGTGTTGGATCGATGCAGTACGTGAGTATTCATGCTCACCCAGCGAGGACGAGGACGCGGGAGCCAGGGGGAATGGCGTCAGCGTCACGTCACCAACGATCGTGCGCCCGTTCTGTTTGTGGCCAGTAGAGTTCTGGGAGGTTTGGGATCAGGCGGACACGTTTTACCCTGGAGCTCCTCACTGGCATCCGCTGATGTTACCATCAAAACTAACTTGTTACATTGCGAGATTCCTGCCAGTACCAACGTCGACGCATCAGCTACAGACAGAAGTAGCAGCTGAGAGAACCGACGGTACCTGACATGCTGAGCTCTGCGTCCCCGGTGCAGGTCACCGGCCCGCTGCTTCGCCTGCCCGAGCCACAGCTTCAGCCCACAGGCCGACGCTAATCTGCATGTGACTGATATTCGTATCTTTTTCACCTTAAGTTAAAAATAATGCATCAAATAATGATAATAAAATAATTCCCTCTCTGCCCTCGGGACAGCTGAGTAACTTCATAGCTCATCTGTTTACACGATGTTAGAAAAACGGATTCAGATTAAAACTGGATTTACATATTAACACTCAAACAGGAGCTGTCTCAAAGTGGCACAAAAATTCCTGTAGGTCATCACGGATTTGACCTCACTGCTCTGCACATGCTCAGTTGATCCTTCTGCCCTGGCTGAGTTGAACCGAGGGTGACATCATGGCCCCTTTCGACCGTGTGACTGGTTTGTGGCGTGTGATGACCAGAGGTGGGAGCGTCGTCATGGAGCTGTAAGGGGCCGTAGAGTCAATCTGCTCGTGTGTGCCGGAGCAGCGTGAACCACGTCAGGTTTGTGCAAGCGTCAACGTTTTATTCAAGTTGCACGTGCTAGTTAGTTTATCAAAAGCCTCCTCTGCAGAGCCGCTCGCGCACCAGCGGCCGAGGCTGACGAGAGGCGTCCTGCTGGGGTGCCGTGAGTCACGCCATCCAGCTGCCTTCAGCAGGACGTGAGTCATGGCCTCGGCGGGGGGAGACGAACCACGTGACCCCCGCGAATGATTAATTAGTGATCATTATGCCATCCCCGTTCTCCTCCGTGGCTGCTGTGCCTTTGTGCTCTGCTTAGCATCGCTGGCTGCCAGTTGCCTTTTCACGCCACCCTAGAACAGAACGTGCGTTGCCGTGGTAGAATCGGTCCAATGTTGTGATGCATCAGTGTCATCGTGCGGAGTCTGTCTTCTTCCCGAGATAAGGTGAGAAATCAGGGAGGAAGGAAACGTTCTGCGGGTGTCAGCAAGGGTGTCATTAGACCTCCTTGAGTAATGAATGAGCACCAGAGCTTTTCTGCTCTGCCTCACTTGAAAAGTGGCTGTCAAACATCCATCTGTCCAGAGACAGGCAGAGCCGGACACTGGACATCATAACATGTGTGTTAACCTGTCCACGAAGGTGAGCAGTTGTGGAACACGCAGACCAGGTCACGGTCCAGAGGGGGGGTCCAGTCTCTGCTCTCTCTCTGGATGTGTAAGTGCTGCCGTGCGTGTCTGCAGTCTGAAGCCTAGGAAACAGTTTTACAATGAAGTGGGTTTAAATTGAGGTTTTACACCACTGGGTGATATGAAACCACTTGCAGAAGATTTCTCACTTATTTTTCGATACGTCACATGTATGTATGTATGTATGTATATATGTATATATATATATATATATATATATATATATATATATATATATATATACATACACACACACACAGGGGTGAAAGTGAGCCGGAACAGGCCGTAAAAACCAGTAAAAAAAAAAAAAAAAAAAGGGGGAGGAGAAGGGAGCAGTCCAAATCCCATATTAAATCAAGAAAACGTCGTCTGAAGGCAGTTTCACTCTGAACGGGGGTGGGGCGCAAGCACGCGCAGTGCCACCGAGTTGCTGGACCTGGTTTGCGCTCATGTGACGTCACAGCGCGCCCACATACACAATGAATGGACTTCCCCGTGCAGCCTGCGCCTTGCACGTTCAGAGTGAAACCTCCTTGACACCGAGTCGCGCCCATGAGCGCATCTCCGCATGCCAGGCGTTTCTGGTTGGCTGACAGACGGACACCTGGGTCACGTGACCAACATTGTTAGTTTTGATTGGTTAAAACCACACTGATCTGCTTTCATGGAATGAAAAAAAGAGAAAACAAAACAGAGGGCAAAATCAAATTAGTGATTGTTCTTGAAACTTTCCACGTTTTGTGTCGTGTCTCACTGTACAGTGTGAACTGATACTTTGCTCAGGAAACCACTGAGTGACATCGATGATCTGTGTTTCCATGTCTGCCTGCTCCCTGTCGTCAGCGCTGGAGAGGGCAGTGACTGCACAAAGCACTTTTCAAAGCATTTCCAGGGGGAAGGGTGGGGCTATGGGGGCTGCAGTTGTGTGGGGAACAGACACCCGAAAACTGGAATAAAAATCACCCAAAACCGATTAAAAACCATAAAACATTGACGGCGGCGTGTGCCCTTTGCCCCAAGGGTGAGCATACAGTTCCGGCAAGACTTTTAAGCCACTTTCACCCCTGTATACACACATCATACCTACATGTATTCATTTTCATGTATAAAGTCTACAGCGTACCTGCAGCTGCAGTAGACCATCACCTGCTTAACAATCTCAGTCTCTCTGCACATCCAAAAGTTGAGCGCTGCACCTCTGATTCTGAGAGCTCTCATCCGAAGGAGGGAGATTCGATAGCAGCGGCGAGTCCTGAGAGCTGAACCCTCTCTCAACACCTACTCTGACACCTTCTGATTACCTTTCATCTTGTGCGCTGCTGCCATCAGACTCTCCAATTACATCTGCTAATGGAGCAGCCTCCTCTCCAGCCTGGCCTTCCACCTCGTTAGCTGTGTGAGAGGATTTTTAGAGACGCAGGAGAGTTGTGCTTCATAGCTAAAAACTTCTGCTGGATGTGCAGGTGGGTAAACAGCAAATATTCAAACAAAGCTGTTCCACTTGTAATGGAACTCCTGATACAAAGAATCAACTCTGAGTTACATGAAATACATGAACCCCCCCCCCCCCCCCCACACACACACACATATCTCCATCCCCATCCCCTCTTGTCCCAAGAGTCTGACCAGAAGACAGAACCCCTTTCTAGGGAGCTGAGATCCAGGCTGGTAAGCTTAGCCCAGTGGCTGGTAGTGGGTGGGAAGTGTTAGCATCAGCTAGCTCAGGTTCAGGCTAGGCAGCTTAGCCCAGTGGCTGGTAGTGGGTGGGAAGTGTTAGCATCAGCTAGCTCAGGTTCAGGCTAGGCAGCTTAGCCCAATGGCTGGTAGTGGGTGGGAAGTGTTAGCATCAGCTAGCTCAGGTTCAGGCTAGGCAGCTTAGCCCAATGGCTGGTAGTGGGTGGGAAGTGTTGGCATCAGCTAGCTCAGGTTCATGCTACTTAGCTTAGCCCAATGGCTGGTAGTGGGTGGGAAGTGTTAGCATCAGCTAGCTCAGGTCTAGGCTAGTTAGCTTAGCCCAATGGCTGGTAGTGGCTGGAAGTGTTAGCATCAGCTAGCTCAGGTCCAGGCTAGTTAGCTTAGCTCAATAACTGGTAGTGGGTGGAAGTGTTAGCATCAGCTAGCTCAGGTCCAGGATGCTGGTGTGTCCAGCAGGAATCCTCCTCCTCCTCATCATCAGTAGCAGCAGTCGCTCTTCTAGTCCTCAACAAACCTTTGGTTCTGTTGACCCAAGTTCCAATGGAGCTTTGGAGGTGCTGCGTCAAATCACTGCGCCCAGTCAGGAAAGTAGTTCCGGTTACGTGTCTGATTCTACCACTACAACGTCTCCTCATGTTAAACTGGTATTCATCACCGAGGCTACACACAACCCTCCTGATATTAATGCAGGCAGAGACGCAGCTACGCTAACACTTCCCACCCACTACCAGTCACTGTGCTAAGCTAACTAGCCTGGGTCTCATCTGCTCCAGAGAAGACGCTCTGTCTACTTTTTTGGCTCAGGGGACGTTCAGCATGTTTTCCCTAAAAAAGTCGTCGTGTTCCTCTGAGTGACAACGTCAACCAAGGTCTGAGAACGTATGAGGGGAGACGAGTCTGTGACTCCGGGCCCCTCTGAAGAGCCCAGAGATGAAGACGAGGCTCCTGCTGAGTCCACTGAGGGATTCACTCTGCAGTACGTCTCTGTTCATCATGTCAGGCCTCCAGCTTCAGGACGACCGACACAAAACAAACCTCTGTTAGCTCAAAGATGCACTCGAACCTCACAACATCCCAATATTTCCACACCTCCTCTGCTGACCCAGGCTCCTCCCTCTCTCTGCTCTCGATCTCAAACCAATAAACAAAGCAGCAGCGATCCCACAGCCAGCCTCCATCTCCCTGAATCCTCCTCGATGGCGTGCAGCTTCCCAGCACTTCAGAGATTTATGCAACATGACTTTATGAGTTATCCACTGCAGCTGTGAAACCTGGAGCATCAGCCAGCAACAGGATATCCTGCTGAGCAATGTGGCAGGGATAACAGCTGCAGGCTCGCTCCAGCATGTCCACCGGCACTGAGGCTTTTAGAGTGCTGTCACCGAGCAGAGAGGAGCCATTATACAACCCCCCCACCCCCCCGTCAGCCTGAGACCATCAGGAGGGTGCTGAGAGCTGCTGACAGACAATAGTGAATCTAAGAGGATCCTCTCCACACAGGGAGCTTCCTCCAGCGTTGTCATTGACTGGGATCCATCATCTGGCTGGAATGGAGACTTTCACTTTGACTCACTCTTCATGAATGACTCATCAGAATCCTCATGAATAACTTATCAAAGGGT
Source organism: Aulostomus chinensis (assembly GCF_037954235.1). Taxonomy (NCBI): domain Eukaryota; kingdom Metazoa; phylum Chordata; class Actinopteri; order Syngnathiformes; family Aulostomidae; genus Aulostomus; species Aulostomus chinensis. Next base: position 30,716,043 of record NC_141325.1, on the reverse strand, counting down.
CAAAGGTCAGAAATACATGCTTGCAGAGCTTAGTTGGAGGAAAACACTGAAGCCTGATAGCTGCGTTCAAGGCAACTCAGAACTGGGATGTTTCCAACCTCCCATCTGAAAAACTACACTGGAATGTCACTCAGTTGTACTTCCTACTTGGAAATCAAAAAACTGACAACAAGGAAAACTATTAAACACGTATCTGCTGTTGTAAATCATCTGCTGATGCAGCTAGAGGGGAAAACAGTAGCGTTCCATGAGAAACAGGCCAGAACGCTGCACTCGTCCTTGTGTTGCCTCAAAGAAATCCGCTAGTGTGGGTTTACGTGCACCTGTAAAACTCTTGAGGTCAGAAGTTGAAATTTTCAACTGAGAAGTTCATCCCCCGCAACTGTTTACTCGCAGTCTGAAACTGCAGCCAGTCAGACTGGAGGTCTGAGAGGAGACGAGCAGGAGGCGGCGGGGAGCCGTCATCTGTTTATGGAGGATCACATAGATCAAGACTCCATCAATGATTCACGAGAACACAAAGCCTTCACCAGGAAGGTGCTGCCTGCTGGTCTGGAGACTCGAGGTTCAAGGTCTCACTCAAGAACACCAGAACATCAAACTGACAACCAGCTTAGTGGAGGACGCAGCGTTCTTCCCAGCCACAGCCAGGACGCTACAGCTTCATGGTAACGGTTTCAGACGAGGGAGGCATGATGGGACTGATTATCCAGAGAGCTGCGAAATGTCACTGGGGGCGAAGCCCCTGTTGTCTCTGTTCCGTTTCTTTCTATCTTTATTATTCCACCACTTCAGACCTTAATTTGACCCCCTAAACCTGCTCAAAAACTCACCAAGTCTGGCACTCACATCCGGTCTGGTGGAAAATTTGATAAAATGCAAAATGAACCCCCAAAGTGCCAAAATGTGCACCACAGCACCACCTAGCACCTAAAAAGGGGCGCCACGGCCCTAAGAACGTCGTAGAGACATGGAACCAAACCTCAATTATTTGTTTCATCAAGACCTACCAATCACACGCTGACACCCCTGACCTAAGTCCAACAGGAAGTCCGCAATATGCACATGAAAGTACAACTTTGAGCCGATTTTGAACCCTGAAAAAAACAAAAACGCCATTTCCTCCTAGGCCTTCAAACTTTAATACATGACTCGTGACACTGCGCTGGACAAGAGTTGTTAAAAACGTTGTGATAACTCAAAAGGTTTGGATTCTGTCAGCCCTGAAAGTTGCTGAGCCACACTGAAGTGGCTCTGCTCCGCTGCATCCTGGACAGCGAGAGGAGCGACCAGGAGCCGGCGTGCAGCCTGGGCGGCGGCCAGGAGAAGCTGGAAACAGATGAGGAGCCATCATTGTTATCAAGTGGTTGCTCTCATTTGTAAACCTTGCAAATCCTGTGAGGATTTCTTATCACCAGAACTGCGCAGCCTCCATGTGTGATAATTCACATTTCATGACCTTGGAACGCGCAGCCAGACACACTCAGAAGCTCCGTCTGCTATTAGAAACCGTTTAGCTGTCAGCAAGTCGTGAGAAGTGCAGACGCCAGGCTTCAGTTGACCAGTGGCTATAAATCTGAAACAACAGCGAGTGAAGACAAAGCCAAACCAACAACAGCTCGTCCATGCAGTTCATGGCTGGGTTTAGTGCGCAGGAGCCTCCAGAACCACCACGTTCGTCTCTTGACAGCTCAGCACAAATGACAGCAGAAGACTCACCATGTGGGAAGATTTGCATTTATTACACAGAATAACCCTAAACACGCTTTGACGATGGGTTGAGTTCCTGAAGGAAGTGAGGTAACAGGTTGCCCTTTGAAAAAGGATCAAATATCTTTCTGTGCAACTCCATAAATACGCTGAACATGATCAACATGACTCGGTCAAGACAAACACAAAGTTGGTCGACAATGTTTACACAAGCACACGTGTGCGTCAGGACACCGTCGACAGAGAGGGCGTTTCCCAGCATCGACAACTACTGATTTACACGGCTACACTCTGACCTTTGACCCTCACCTGAGGAACTGATGAAGAGGTGCAGACTGGCTATCACTCCGTAAACCAGTAAGACTCACTGGTCTGCTATTGGAACCTTCAATGGGAGATGTTCACATCGGGGAGTGACACTGCAGTGCCACCGTGTGGTCATTGATGGACAAACATGTTCGGTCTGCGTCCGTGTATGAAAACTCACCATGACCACAACCACAGGGCTGAACTGGCTGACTGCAGTATAAGTACTTAAAAACCATCATCTTCTTAAAGCGCACACAAAGGTTGAAAAGAACCTTTCCTGCGATGCGATGCCAAGAGCTGCTGTCAATCAGTGGTGGGTTCGCATCCAGTCTCATTCCAAGCTGCACAACATGGCTTCACGAATGACGCGTGAACATGACCCTGAAAAAGATTAAAAATCAAAGAGAGCTCCAATTCTGCCTTTGTCTTTCAGATGAAATATGAGCTGTTGTCTTTTCGGCTGGGTGATGAAGTCCCGCCATAGATCTGCTGATGACATCACTTCAACGCTGGCGAGGATGAACACACCGGAGACAGAGCGGTGAGCCGCCACCAGCCCTCTGACGGTGAACCTCCATTCATCAGTGACGATCCCGCTCTCATCAGGCAATCACACTGCGGCTGGACTGCTTCATCGCTGCATCGCAACGTTTGGAGCAACAGAAGCCGCCAAACTGAGCTTAAATGGTCTTCAGCAGCATCACCAACATGCAGCTGCACACTGTGGCTTGTAGAGCCCGATAACGAGCGCACAACATGGAAGGCTCACTTACTCTGGTAGTCGCACTCATCGCACAACGACAGCTGTGTGTCCTGTCACACACACCAAGAGAAGTGATGAGACTGACAGCCTTCATCTCTGCCCAGACAGAAAATGTTCACCAGACATGAAGTTTTAAACTTGAACACCGATACAACACCGTATTGATAGATTTGGTTTGATGCATGGCTGATCATCATGAACACAACAGTTCTTCGTATGTGTGAGTGTTTTTTGTATGAGTCGGAGCTCCAGGTCCAATTCACGTCTTCCACAAGGATCATTTCCGTCCACGTCATCACGATGCTTCAGGTCTTTGCTACTCAATCGTGTTCTTGCAGCAAACAGAGCCGTTAGCAGAGGAATCGGCTGGTCATCGTTCGGTAGTTTGCTGCAGTTCCTGGGATCATGTGACTGGAAAGAAAGGATGCAGGGAAAATGCCGGACTGACGATGGTTCTTCAACACTCAGCTGAGCTTGTCGGAGGCCAGTAAGACGGCACTGTAGATGTCTGATATATGAGAGAGGACGCGTGGCTGTGCTGAAAGGAGCATGCTCAGAACAATCCCACCTGCATAGAGGAAGTCTACAACACCTACAGCTGCTGTCCAGCCCCTCCAGACACACCTCCATCAGGAGGCCCAGGGCTCACTGAGCTGGGGAGGGTCTAGTCCAGGGGAACCTCTGAGACGCTGGGTAGCATAAAGGCTGTGGCCCGTTTAGACTCCTTCATCTTGTCCAGGCCGAAGAGGAGGTCCAGCTGGGTGACAGGACGCAGGCGCCCCTCATCCACAGGCCTGAGGACCACAACACAGCAGTTTTCACTCTCATTTTCTAAAGTCTTCAATTTAGCTTTATTGTCACCTTGTATTCATTAAAAAAAAAAAAAGCCAACAAGCATTAAGTTCTTATTTCTTTTTACAGTAATTTCGTGATGCCACATATTTCATTCCATATAAGCTGACGTGGTGGCGGCGTTCGATCTGTTAACGTCTCTATTTCCAACTTTCTGTGTAAATGATCTGTACGTGTACTCAGATGGAGGGATTACACCTGAGGAGGGTGGGGCTAAGAGCAGAAGTGGGTGGGGCTAATCAGGAATCCACATCAACACCGGGTTTCTATGTCTGTCAGAAAACTCTTCACAGTAGGAGAAGCACTGAATTTATGACTGCCGTTTTTCTAAATAAAATTGTGTCTTCATAGTTAATTTCAATACTTTATGAATACTGCCAAATATCAATTATAAAGTACAATCAATGCCCAGTGCGTACACAAAGTGTATTCTGCTCTGACACTGGGACTTCGCCCGCCCGGCCCGTGTTTCCTCTCTGACGTATGGATCTTATTTCTGGGTCCTGGTGTGTTTTATTATGGAGTTCGTACGATTCTTGTTTGAACGAAACTGTACAGTATCACTTCACATATATTTACTGTAGCACACTTTCCACCCATTTACTATCTAGTACTTTTGCAGTTCTGCATTTTACTACAATAAAACTGCTGTTACCAAGTTGTGAACGTTGGTGGAAACCCAGAGTGTGTATCTCGTCCTAGGATGTGGACGTGTTCATGTGCTGCTGTCTAATGAAGGCTCAGGAGAGACGCTCATTGGATTCTGACTGGCTTTGTTTGTCCTGAGAAAACAAGCGAATAAAAAACCAGTTTGAGGCGATTGATTTGCGAGGAGAGTGAGGTTTAGGGAATGTGGTCTGTAAATTGGGTTTTGTGTTTACAGTCTGGAGAAATGGGCAGAGTCTCCACCGTGTGCAATCATGTTCCATCATAATCACGACGACGCTCAATACCACCGTCTGAAAACTGTTCTCAACAAAGCGACAGTCAGCGCTTCATCCCAGTCGCTTTATGGAATCAAACCTTTTCCTCATACTACTGAAGGAAGCGCCCTACAAACCCACTCCGGTCTGACCTCCACCACTATGCTGGTTACATAAACGGCGGCGTTGACATAAGAGGTCTGAAATCTTATGGCGCTGTGATGTGACTCATACTTCTCCTCCTCCTCCTCCTCGCAGTCCTGTAGCTGCTGAGCGATCTGCCTCATTTGCTCCTTGCGGACATAGTCCCGAACCCGGTACATGGCAGCATCGCGGCAAAGTTCCCGCAGGTCACTGCCGGAGTAGCCGTCCGTCTTCTCTGCGATCTCCTTCAGATTAATGGCGTTGCTCAGCTGAGCGGGAGAAAGCAGGATGGTAATGAGAATCATGTAGAAGTTACTTGTTACGATTCTCATCGAAGTCGTCTGTGCTTTATGGACGCCACTGAAGCGTGACGGGATACTGCTTGGCAGCGCACACACAGGTGTGAAATGGGTGACAGATGAGAACAATCAGCTCCACAGATGACAAGAGATCACTTCTTACATTCTCGCCTGCTAAAATCAGCCTCAGGATGTCCTGCCTTTGTCTGGTGTTCTGCAAAGACAAGAGCAGACAAAAGGAACGTGACCAACGTTTCACACGTGTCAGATCTCCTCAAGGTTCTGCACAGACCCGCACGCACATGGACGTGAATGAAATCAGCATCTATGGTTTCATATATAAGCTTCACGTAAGTTTCACACCATCTTCTAACAAATCTGTCAAGCCACAACACACAAACATCTTTGGAGAACCCACAGCTCAGAACACAGAACCCTTCAATCATTCGTGTTGGACAACTTATCAGCATTCATAGCAACGAGTGAGACTTGTTCTGTTAGCCGCCACAATGTGACGGTGTGTCACATCTTAAAACTTGCTCTCTAAACATGCTAGTTACACTTCCTGACGTTGGTCCAGATTTCTTCACAGACAGGCGTAAACTACTGGTCCCTCATCAAAACGCATCCCTGAGTGAGCAGAGTTCCAGACATAAGCAGCACACTGGCCAGGCACAGCGAGTTCTGGGCAACGAATCCACAGTCATGTGTGCGTGCTCCCGTCTCTCTGTCCATGAGCTAAGAAGCTCTAGCACAACTCGCTAACTAACACCTTTTCCAGTGAAACACATTTTTGCCGGAGACCAAGGAGAAACCTTACTGGGAGTCCGACATGAAAAGTGGCGGGCATCCTGCGTAGAATCGCTGGATCCACATCCTGAGGTCGATTTGTTGCCCCCATGATCATCACCTACAATCAGGAGAGTCAGAGCCTGTTACAGAAACCATGTGGTTGAGAAGGCCTACCGGGAAACAACCCTCCCCCACTCCAGTAGCACTGCAGTGGGGGAGGGTTCGCTGGTAGTTACCTGAGTGGTGGAGGAGGTGTCCAGGCCGTCCCACAGGCTCATGAACTGGGCCTTCATCATGGCTGTGGCCTCGTGGTCCAGGCTGGAGCGGTTCCTCAGAAATGACTCTGATCAAAACAAGAGGACAAAGTTCACACAAACTCATCTGAAGGACAAACTGGGACCAATCATTTAGCAGGACGCCTGAGCACAGACACACACTCCTCGCAACCGGAGCTCCCAGCTGACTGACTCACTCCGTCACCGCACCACCAGCAGCCAAACCAAGAGTGACACAATCACCACTTGATAGGAATTATCGCTGCTAAAAACATGCTGCCATTACACATCATTGGCTGTAGAAAATCGTGTTTGCTCATTTGCTTAAAAGACAAAATACAAATCATATTTAAGACAGTCAATGTCTGACTTCACCAAGCAGCAGAGGCAACACTTCCCTCCTGATCCTGGTGGAGGGTCTGCTGCTGACACACATTTCACTTTCATTTTATTGCTCTGAAGCACATCACTCTAACACCCTCACCAATCTCATCAATGAAGATGATGCACGGCTGGATTTTGACAGCCAATGAGAAGACGGCAGCCGTCAGCTTCTGGGATTCGCCGTACCACATGTCCGTCAGCGTGGAGGCCTGCAGGTTGATGAACTTGCAGCCGGAGGCTTTGGCTGTTGCCTTGGCGATCATGGTCTTCCCACATCCTGGAGGACCAAACAATAAGACGCCTGCAAGGACGAAACAACAACTCTGAAGATCCACTTGTAGTTCTTTTTCCCACCTGCTCTAATATTTGTATCCTTCATCCCTGCAAGTGAAAGCCACCACACTTCACTCCCACACCTTTGGGTGTCGGCCATCCCGAGTCCCAGCCTGGTACCAGTGTAGGATTAGTTAGCTGCCCGCCTCCTCGCGGGGGATCTCTCTGTAGTGTGAGGCAACATCAAGTTTTAAAAAGTCGGCCCCACTGTCATGACACCAGTCCAGTTACTTGAACCAGCATCAGACACACTGATGCCTCCAACCTGCTACAGGCATATTTCTTTCTTCACATGATTTCCAGAGTATTGCAGAAGGTTTGAGTCACTGCCAACAACGCCTGGCCTCTCGGGGTAGACCGCTTCCTGTCCTGGCCTTTTCTACCCAACATACAAACAGAGGAGCTCAACCAATCTGTTCCCATGGCCACGCTACTCCAAACGTCCATGATATAAACAACGTTCCGGGGCTAGGGATGGAAGTGGATTCCCAAAGCAGCTAATTTTGGAGGTTGACTCATCCTGAAACTGTGTGCAGAGCTTTCAGCCAAACAGTAACAACTCTGCAGAAACTTAAGTACCCCCTCTGAGTCACTCTCCTCAGCCTGCTGCCAAGTGTTCAAATCTTGTCAAATGTTTTTTGGCTGTAAACGGAGGCAGATGGCTCTCCAACAAGAATGAGGTTGAATGGCAAACAAAAGACTACTTCTAATGCCATTTTAAAACAAAGAACCATAAAACAACTTTGTCTGTATCAGCTAAACTTTTTGTTCCACTGACTCAATTAAAAAGTGTTTGCATGAGATAATGCAGTGAAAGACAAAGACAAGCGTCATGTTTGTCACTGCTTTGGCTCCATCCAGGACCGTGAGAGCGCTGCAACTGTGCTACACTGGAAATACAGCACCTACGTCCTACTGACTGGGACCTTTGACCCCCGAAATCTCTTCAGTTCATCAGAGTCCCATTTAGCATTAGCACGATACGATGCTAACCTCACGATGTCCTGAGATATGGAACCCATTTAAGCGCTGGGGAGAAATCCCTTACTGAGTGACACCCTGAGATACGACAAACAAAGGATTGAATGAGGCGACTTGTTTTGTTATCACATGAATTACTGGTCATTTCGAGAAGTGTATTCTTCCGCTCAACTCATTAAAATCACATTTGTACTGTAAAGTTTGCAAATGACTTTTTTGAATCAAATGCATGGCAATAATTTTTTATTACAAAATAAAGCTAACATTAGAGCAGATCTGTTCAAAACACAAAGGCTAAATGCTGCGTTTGTCCCGCCACATAAATACACAACTGATTGACTGTGCAGCACCAGGTCATGTGACACGACCTTGACCTTTGACCAAAAAAGTTTTCCTGTTCATTCCTTATCCCAGTGGAAGTTTATGTCACGCTGGGTGGGACAATTCATCCCAGGTGTTCCTGAGATGCTGCATGAAGTAGATGGAGATGGTGGAAGCTTAACGATAATAACGATGCTGACAATCAATGAGATGAATGAGTCTTCAGTTGCTGTCTGGAGGAGGCGAGCGCAGAAGCACATCTTCATTTACTGCTTCCCTGGTGAGAGTCAAATCCCCCTCGTTGAATCCAAAGGTGTGACGTCATTATTTAATCTTTAATTGAATCAAAACAGTGTTGGCACACAGAAAAAACAAAAAGGTGCACCTGTCCCTAAATGTTTTAAGATAAATGTAAAGCTACGTGTGCATCAGTCCCAATTACCACGAGGAGTTTTGACGCGTTTAATGTTGTAAAATATGTCAGAGTTCTGTTGACACGAGCCACTGCTGCGGTACCTTTGGGAGGCTGGAAGAGTTTGGACCCAGCCAGGAGGTGTCTCTTCTGGAAGGGTAGAATAACGGTGTCCTGCAGCTCAACGATGGTCTCGTCCAGACCTGCAATGTCTCTCCAGGACACCTGCAGGACCATGAAACACTGTGACGGCCTGAGCGTTCTCTGGGCGAGAACAATTGCAACTACCTGTGGGAAAGCTAATGTCACGGGCTGGAATTGGAACCATCACCTTCATTGTTTGTGGATCAACCAGGTGAGACGCGATGTTCATCTCGTACTCTGTGAGTCTGACCCCCTCAACACCAATCCTCTTCATCAGCAGCTCCGCCTGAGGACGGAGGACAAGCTGACAGGAGGCGGCCGCCACGCCGCACCCCGATCACTTTGCCTACAGCGACCTGTGCGTTCATATGCTGCTTTCACTACTTACCCTTTTCTTGGCTTGGCTTTTCTGTTTGGAGGTGGGGTCCATGGCCTCGACCACCCATTTGATGCCGTAGTAGGTGGCAGCTCCAAAGATGGTCAGCCTCACCAACATGCCCACCACCTCATTCCTGGACAACGGCCGCAGCAGGGCGTCTCTGGGAAGATCTTTCAGCAGCATCTCGGTGGCCGGTGTCAGTCCATTGGCTGCCAGACAAACACATTCATTTCTGTGGTGCCATTCAGACACGAGACAGCGACAGAGATCCACCAATTATCGGCTTAAACATCCTCAATTATTGCATCGCTCATTCTTATTGGCAGCTGATTTATTTTTTTACTCACTAATGTACCAGAGCAAAACTGTCATATCTGATTAAATGTCTTTTTTTTCCACTCAGGTCAATGAAGGGCGGCTGGGGACTTGAGACACGTGAATGTCATCTGAAAAACATCAGTTTTAGAAATGATAGAAATTAACACGTGTCTTTTCTCCAAGTAAGATCCAACTCTCACTTACAGTAATAAACATCTGTCAAGAATGTACTGCTCATCAAGAAATGCTGTAATTAACACATTCATTTGAAAGCAGCCTTGTGTTGGGGTTTGTATTGATGTAAATTTTGACACTGAAATGTAACAGTTACAGCAACTGAATGTCAGCTTCCTCACAATGAGTACTGGACAACACTGGTTGATTTTGATAGAAATACAACAAATTGTTGCTACATCAAGAATACAGAGGGAAGCAAAGAGAGGTAGGGTTAATGAGTGGTGCAGGCTTGCTGCTTTCTATGCTGTATTATACAGATTGCATCCATCACCAACAACAGGACGATGCTGTTTCCACCAGGACATCCGTCGTCCACTCATTAACACTTACATTAATAAAGCACGTTAAAGGAGTCACGCGCCTGCTGTTTTTCTTTTTATTCGCAGAGCGTTCGGTGACCTTCCAGTTCCCAGTAACTGAAGTTGAACCCCGCTGAGGTCAACTGAAGGAGGCGATGCAGGAGGAGAGGTCAGCAGCGTCGATGCAGTCCAATGCGAGCAAGTGAAGTGCTAGCATCTCCAAGCATGCTAAAGCTAACAAGCTAAAGCTAACGGGACTAGCATCCCTTCAGCATTGTGGTGTTTTACTCAAAACAGCGACAAAAACTGATGTACCGGCACATCACATCTTTTCCGTGTCAAACAACTGCTCATGGGGTGAATTAAAGAGAACAGTCCCACTTACCAAAACAAGAAGAAGCAGCGACATTAAAATGCTAAATAAGAGAGGCATCCACTGCGCATCACGTATTGTAGTTCGGGTAGGAACAAACATTTGAGTTCCGGGGTAGGAGTCGCCTATCCAACAAGCGTGTCCGTACAGCCACTGGGTGGCGGAGCCTGCACGCAGTTTACAGCTGACAGATGTGAACAGATGGCCGGCATCTACTGCACTTGCACGCAGCACCTATCACGGGCTGCCCAAGGTGGGGCCCGGGGGCCGAATTTGGCCCGCCAAAAGGTGGCAAGTCACCATTGTAAAAAAAGAAAAGAAAGAAAAGAAAAGAAAAGAATAAACACTTAAAGGCCTAATGTCTTACAATGAAAAATAAACCTAAAATTTAAGTAAGTCTCTGTTGATGCTGTTTTCTTCTTATGAGGTAAAATAGCTCCCTCGATCCCTAACAATTAATTGTATTTTCATTGTCCGATCAGGCAGCAGAGTGGCACTTTGGTGAGGGACGACAAGAACTCAGCGGCAGACACAGTAGGGCTCTCACTAGAGTTCTTCAACAACATGACATGAGTTTGTTTCATTCATCATTTAGTTTGGGTTTTGTCCCGCCAGGTTGTCCTGACACTGTGAGAAAACATCTATAATCCAAATAATTTGAAGAGCATATAAATTCTTACTGGGCTGCACGGTGGTGCAGTGGTCAGCACTGTGGCCTCACAGCAAGAAGGTTCCGGTTTAGAGTCCCGGCTTGGGCACGGGATCTTTCTGGGTGAGTCTCCATGTTCTCCCTGTTCCTGCTGGGTTCTCTCTGGTACTCCAACTTCCTCCACAGTCCAAAGACATGCAATTGGGGACGAGGCTGATTGATTCTCTAAATTGACCGTAGGTGTGAATGTGAGTGTGAATGGTTGTTCGTCTCTGTATGTTGGCCCTGCCATGGACTGGTGACCTGTCCAGGGTGAACCCCGCCTCTCGCCCGTTGATGCTGGGATAGGCTCCACCCCCGCGACCCTTAATGTGTAGGAATAAGCGGAAGATGACGATGGATGGATGGATAAATTCTTACTACCGGTAATTGTCTGTGCAGCATATAACCCTGCCCACAAATGTCCACAAGAAGCTTCCTCTTTTGTTTTTGCACTGGCCTCGGGGGGAGGGGGGGCTGAATTCTTTCCCCACAGAAGTGTTGCTATGTGTCAGAAAAATCCACAAGCTATTTTAAATAGGCTAATCGTTGATTAGCAGCGTATTGTTCAGGGACAGGAGGTGGATCTGCCAACTAGACTATGGACAACAAACATTCCACCAAGTCCTGGTGAAGGCTTCAACGCAGGTGTGGAAGCTACCTCCAATGTTAAACCTTCATCTGCTGGGTTTCTATTTATTTCCCGTGCTGTCTGATAATGGATAATTCAGTCCCTTAACGGCTGCTTAAAGATAAGGCTGAAACAAATGGGCTTCTTCCACAGCAATTTATCACACCTGGGCCAAAGGGACTGGTAATTGGCGCATATGTTGAGTTAAAATGCTCTTACAGCCTGTCTCCAGACCACCAAAGACACGCTTCTCCTGAAAAGACAAAATTCAGTTTTGAAACTATGAAACAACACAATAAAAACACATAATTTGCAAAACTTCCTCATTAAATTGTCAAGTGAAAGCTCTAGTTGACGATTTCATGATTCACATTGGTATTTTCCTCAAGACTGTGTCTGGCATCAAGCTGGGGGCTGCAGGAGAAGCAAACACCACCAGTGTGCAACGCTTCCCGCTCCAGGCTTCGGATACACAGTCTCAAATATATATTTAATTTGTCTGACACACCAATAATTCATCCTCCAGATGATACCAATCTAGCAGGTATATCGAATCTTTACAAGTGAGCATCAAATCATTGCCAGGACAATACATTAAAAATGATTAAAAAAAAATGTGACTCTTGTTTAAACATACAACAAAAAGACGCGTGAAAGGTTCCTTTGGATGTTCAGGTGTCAGAGAAGTATTCATCCACCACCGACAATCAAAAGGTAGCATTGTAAAATATCTAGATATTAATCCATGCTCAATAACACAAGTCACTTGGGACAGAATCTACAATAAATTCAGGGACGTGTATAAATGAGTCAGAACGTATGGTCGTTAACACAAGGTGTTGCTGGCAAGACTACTGAGCTGCTCATGAGAACAAGACGGATACCGAGCAGGTGAGCTGACCTTTGACCCTTTGACCACCCAATTCTCATTTCGATCCCTGACTCCCAGTGGACATATGTGCCAAACTGGAATACATTTTCTCAAGGCGTTCCTAAAATATCGGGTGAAGGGCTGATGAGACCGAGTAAAAAGCGCTGCCTCGTCGACTCTGACCTCTCAGTTCATGGCAGGTGTCGCCTCGGCAGCTTGGTAGCTTAATTCTTTGCCTATCGATCTTCCTGCACAGTCCCAGCCTGAGTGGCCAGCAAACTTGAGTGCACCTTTGCAGCAGAAAGAGCTGCTATTGGCCACATCTCTGGTCCTGGAAATGCTTCATCAAAAGCTTTTATCCCCGCGTACAGCAGCAGCACGTCCCCGGAGACGGCACGCTGACAGGACCGTTCTGATGGGTCTGGGCAGGAAAGCGCGGGCTTGTGTATCTGTAAAGTGCAGCCGAGCCGTGCAGATTCCCACAACGCCTTACACCTCGCCCAAACAGCCAAGTGGACCGAGCTAAAAAAACACTCTCAGCGTCCGTGGCTGTCAAGCTCCACCACAGCTGAAATAAAACTTAAAAATCTCTGCTCGCAAGCCAGATCCTCTTTACTTGGGATAGAAGTCCCTGGTGGAGGGTGACTGTGGCCACATGGCTCCGTTCTACTTCAGCCACATTAGAATATCTCTATTTATGAGTGTGCAGAACACTGGTCGGGCTGTATATCTCAGCTATTAAGTACTTAAGTGATTGTTGGTGACACACAGCAGTTAATTACCCTTCAAACTCCCAGGAAGAGATATTACTGCTAGCAGGATAAGGAATCATTCGGGACTTGATTATTTATTTGCCCATTACCCAGAGGAGCAGAAGGGATTTATTTTATAAAGTACTAAGTGGTGGAACCGGACCGCTCACACAAGGATCTCCACTTTCAGCATAATGTGCAAATGTGAATGAGTTTAGTTTTCTCATGTTTACAATGTACATGGTCCCAATAAACCCTGATAATAAGCGTCTGTATGGTGTAGTCATGGCTGTAGGAAGAGCTAGGAAACACTAAACTGATGCTTAATGGCTCTTTTTAAAAAAATTACATGTTCACGCTTTTTAATTATGCAATAACGAGAGAACAGTCCGTGATCAGAATGATACAAGACATGTTGCTTGTCCTCAACCGGACAACAAATGTCTCCGTGCTGAAAGGACAGGAAGCGTGACGGTGAGTTGCGGAGACGGTGGAGTCATGTGGTCACATGCCAGTTTGGTCATAGGCTGCCTAAAGGGCCGTTCATGTGACACTGTAACCAAACTGATGTAAGCCTCCAACTCTGGTGCAACAACGGCCTTTTAGAACTCTTCAGTCGGGTTGGAGGGGAGTGCTGCAGCTCCAACAGTGAAAGACGTGTCACTGAGACTGAGGGACTCAGACCTGCTCGCCAGTCTCTGACAGTACGGACGAGTATGGAGGGAACAACACTGAAGTGAAGCCACCGAATCACTAACAGTTTGCAAAAAGCTGGGAGAGCCTAGAAAATATGGTGCAGGACTCCTGCTCCTGCTTAAGGAAATCCCAATGATTTATCACACCCTCCTCTGGATCAGTGCGCCTCAAGACCGTCTAGTTTTTGAGTCCTTGTATCTTTCGGCCTAATATTTGTTCAGTTTCTCAACACCTGAGAGTTCCGGTTCTCCCCATGTTAACCTCATCCAGGTGTGAACCCCCTGATTTGATCTAACAGGCTCCATGGAGGCATCTCAATATGAATTCCAGTGTGTGTGTGTGTGTGTGGGGGGGGTGATTTACTCCTCTTTTACATGCTTGAATAAAATCCCTATTTGATGTCTAAAGGCAGTGGACGAGGGTTTTTGATAACTTCATTCTTCAGGTGATAGATGCTGCGGGGTGTTTGCTCAGACTGAATGGATGTGGCGCCGTTCCACCACCATATTTGCCAGCAGCACTCACAGCGCACGAAGGAGGTGAAGTCCAAAGTCTCCACTCAAGAGCTTCACGTGGCGCCAAGGCTTTGCGCCCAAGCTAACTCACGCACGCTGACAACCCCCCAACATTGGCGGAGGAAGATGATTACAGCTGTTGTTCCAGGCTCAGCGACCTGTTTCCTGGACCCCACAGGTCTCACCATGGTTACCAAGAACCAGCAGCATGAGAAAATGAATGGATAAAAAAAGAGTAATAATGTGTTTTCTGATCTCCTGTGTCACCTGAGACAGGTGAGAAGGCTATGCATCACCACTGGCACATCTATTCATGCATATAGACAGGATGATTTCCTCTGAAGAGAAAACGCATTTGCTCCATAAATCAGGTGGACGTTTGAGGTGCAGATTTCATTCTTTACAAAATACTTTGTACTTTTATAGCAGACAACATTCAGGTGGTGAGTGCAGTGGAACCTGAGGGGCCGCAATGACGGCAGGGGTCACCATCAGTTAAAGAAGGATTTTATTGTTAAATATAATGGCAATAACCGTATCAATGACGAACACAATGTCCCATCTCAGCTCCCGAGGAGGCAGGTTAGCAGCATCAGTTACTGCCACGATGGCCGAACCAGAGGTTTTGAAGAGAAACTGCACCAAATAAGAAAGGGAGTGGAGGTACGGACGCACAACCTGAAGCCTCCCGCCTGGCGCTGCCGCTGGGTGGAGGTATAACAGACCAATAGTTGCAGGAGTTACCTGCAGGAGTGTCTGTCAGCCACAGCATTCATCCAGGTGTTTAGGTCCACGCTGATGAATACCCGTGTCTCCTGAGAGCCACTTAACCCGGGATTATATTCAGATTAATCTTGTATATTCAGATTATTCTTGATTAGTCCATCAAGATGCTGAGCCCCTAACTGCTCCTGATGGCCCTGCAAAGGACTGGCAACCCGTCCAGGGTGAACCCCGCCTCTCACCCAATGTCAGCTGGGATAGGCTCCCCCCCATGGGGATGGATGGATGGATGATGGAAGGATAATCTTGTTCCCACTGCGAGAAAGACAGGTGCTCGTGTTGGAGGATGAGGAGGCCTTGGTCCTTCTGGAGTGATCAGGTGGTTTTCCAGGGCTGTTCTTTTGCTACTTGTCATTTAAACTTACCACTTGTTCCAGATTGAGACCAAACTGTCAAAAAGCAGCAGGCTGAGGCTTTGCCCCGCTGCCTCTGCATATCCACGGTGGTTACGACCTCGCCGAGCCGACTGCGCCATCTCCCCCTAGCATGACGCATTCTCAGCTGAGGATGTGGAATAGCGATGACCAGCCCAGTTCCCCAGGAAGACTCGGGATGTCAAATGATGGTGGCGGTGCTGGGGGGGTACTTAAGCCTCTTAAAAGCAGAGGAATGGCAGAGCTCCTCTGACAAGGAGGACGTTTAAGTTCAGAGCGTGTGAGACTTGTCCTGTCGAGTGAAAACAATTGGCCGGTTCCAGCTCTCATTCATCAAAGTGACAGCACTTGGCCACGTGGAAATGAATGAATAAATAAAGAACGCATTCAGCGTGCAGATGAAGTGGAGCCTGCTGGGTGGACTCTGTTCAGCCCCCCCGCCCCCGACGTCACATACAAATGATTTCTGACAGTAAGAGTAACATTTCATCTTTGTTATTCTGCTTTCAGCTCCCATCTGTGGATGTTGTGGCTCCTGCTGCGTTGCTGCAGAATAAGAACATTGACCTCACGGAGCTCAACATATCAACATGCTTCTCCCGACGTTGACTGGGCAAAGAAACGTATCTGTGTGCCCCCCTGGATACAGAGAAGCATCCCTCACTGCCCTGCTCCTGAGCTATGATCCACCACATCCTTATTGATCTTTGCTTTCTCCTGCAGCTGAGTTGCCGTGGTTACCTTTGGACATCCATGCTGGCCTCCTTCCACAAACAATTCATAACCAGGAGTAAGGAGAACCGCGGTAAACTAGTTTCAAGATCTAGTGGTCATTTCACGCATTTCCTCTGAGATGGTTGAGAGCCACATGGATCACGAAGTCTCTGGAGTTACGACGTGAAGTCAGTGAATGTTGATCCAGAATCACAAGTAACCCTGTCACCTGATTCTGTCCTGTGTAAAGTAGAATATTAAATGAACCGGCAGGCAGGGCGGTACCAGAGGGAACGGTGGCGCTCACGAACCGGTCTGAGCGGGAGGAGAGCCTGGAACAGCCCAGATGGAAAATCCTAATCTCAGCCTCCATCCCCTCAGATTTATTTCTGTAGGACTCTACTGCCCACATCTGGGGCCTCGCTGCTTCTTTCTCATAAGCCCACTTTAAACCGACTTCGCCTGAGGGAATTACCCACAGTTCATAGCACTGTGGCACAATACTGGTTACCGTGGTTACTGGGTAGGTTCCTGCATGTGTGATGGAGACTGTGAACATGATGCTGCTGGGCTGTTTTACACTGTAGATGGGACTAACATGTCATTTAAAACAGATAATATGAAGAGCAATAACACAGACGGTGGAGCTGCCAACCTGCTCATCAGGAGCAATGAGCAGGTCAGTGTCCTGCTCAAGGACAAGCAGGGAACTGAGGACTGAACCAGCAACTCTTTGGTTGCTAGATGGCCATTCTAGCTCGGAGCTGGCTGCCTGTTCCCAGTTTTCGGTTTGTTTTGTCTGTTTTCCTTTTTGCACATGGTGGTCAGTTGCTTTATTGTTCAAGAAAAACAGACACAAGACACAATGTTATTCTGAAAACTTGTCCAGATAAACAGGAAGAGCAAAAGAAGTCTTGCAGCCGTTTTCTGTTTGCTGGTTTAAAAAGGAAAGAACACCGTAAAGGAAGGACTGTTTTTCCCATTATTCCCTGCAAACAAGCTCAGAGGGACGATTCTTTCTACGTTGGCCTAAGCTGAAGCTCCAGCATTCTCATTTACCTACGAACAAGAAAGCATCACCTTTGAGAAAATACACAGGAATATTTGCGTGATGCCTTCATTTTGCCAGAAATCCTGGGGGTAATTTCGTCATTTAATCCGTATCATTTGCCATCTCCAGCAACTTGCAACGACTCACTCAGCTCCAATTTATTATGAGACAATCTATCGTGTCACCAACAAAAACTATTCAACAGTGTGAGCAACTTTGTCTTTTCCTTGAGGGGACAGAAGGCCCCAGGTTCATTTGGACTCCCTCAGCCATGACAGGTTCTCAGAGTGACACCGTCACCATAAATCCCACCTGGCTAAGCAGCACGATAGCATCCACCGTTAGCGAGGAGTGAGCACCGGGCGGTGCGGGAGTCTCGTGTTGCTTGGCTGCCCAGGCGACCCTATTGATCACCCCTCATGTTTCTTCTCAGTCAGTCTTCATTGTCTATCAGCCATTTGCTCCAACTTATTTCAGCTTGGGGTGACGCGTGTGAGGAGCCCGTCTGAGGCCATCGGAGCAGGATCGGCTCATGGAGGAGAGCAGCCCAGCCTTCCTTCATCCCCTCCCTAGGACCCCTCCAGGGACGTTCAGGTGTACTGATGAGCGCTACCGTCTGGCCTGACACCTCCACAGGTACAGTGGGGCAAAATAGTATTTAGTCATCCACCACAAAAAGATGAGTAACTTTCATCATAGGTACACTTCAACTATAAGAGTCAGAATGAGAAACAAAAATCAAGAAAATCACAGTCTGATTTTTAAAGAAATTTGCAAATTATGGTGGAAAATAAGTATTTGGTCAATAAAGTTCATCTCAGTACTTTGTTATATCGCCTTTGTTGGCCACGACAGAGGTCACACATTTGATGGGTTACTCTGTGTATCTGAAAGAAGCAGGATTGAAATGCATTGATGCTTCACGCTGCATTTTTTGTGAGGCAGTCCTGGAATAATAAAACTCTTCGCATGTCACTCCCAAGTAAAAATGAATGAATCTTTCCCTGATTTTTTATTTATTTATGCTTGACAGGAAATTAACTGAGGCGCTATTTTATGCTCCGTCTGATTCAGAGACATCCTTCACTATGACAGGAACCTCGTATGGCATTTTTATTCCCAAACACCATCAAACTTTTGATTATTCCTCCATAAGCCGGCGTCGCTTGTGTGGAGAGGATCTGGCTCTCCTGGTGTCAGCCACATTTATTTTTCTCCCTGGTTCTGGAGCTCTGTCCCTGCTCGGCCCAGCCCAATCCCCCAGTCAACCAGGTCCAGTGTTTCATGGTGCCTGGGGGACGCTGGCTGGAAGCCCAGGTGAGCTCCTTCTACCTCCTTCTCCTTGTCCTCCCAACGTCATTCATTTAGCTGCAAGCTGAATATACGTGGCTGGTTCCTCCTGCATTCTGGAGCCACAAAGAAGTGATGCAAGAAGAGATACATCTTTGTGAACTCAAAACTCCTATAGCGAGTACAAATTATACTGTGCTAATATAGTTTAGCAACAGAGCAACTCAAAGAGTTTTAAATATACTGTGCAAGAGAAGTACACAAGGATATTTAAGCATACAATCTTGAAATACTCCTGGTTTGTTGAGGCAGAGACCGTCCAGCTAAAATGTTGTAGGTGTTGCGCTGAGGAGGCAGCACATGCAGGAAAAGCCACTGCTCCAGGTCCTACAGCCTGCTAACACCAGGAGCTTTCAGTTCCTCCCCTGCTGGTGAAGGTGGAGTTTTACCCAGGCTTTGAGATGGAGATCCAGGCTCCAGCCACAATGCAGCAAACTGATTTTCCAGCTGCATGCTTGGCTGTTGGGGAGGATTGTTGCTAGTCCTCCCTATCATGGCTGCCTCCTGCCAGGCACTGGGGCTGAGGAGGTCCGCCTCCAGGACAGAAACGTCTGGACACTGTGGTCTTGTCGCTAATTAGCTTAGCAAGTGCCACTATTTCAAATGCTGCGGAACAGACTTGTGCTGCTGTTGGACCTCAGTTACTTTACATTTGAGTTGTGCGCAAAACATTTATGATAGGATTCCTATTAAGTTTACAAGTTACCGGGGACTGCAGGCCCGCTGAGGAGGGCTCAGACAGCAGCCCCGACCACCAGCTGACGCTTCCTATGCCCGAATTAGTTACCATTCGCAGGAAGCATTTATGCAGTGCAGACACTTTAGCTGCTTGCTCCTAGCTTTGCTTACATAATTTAACTAATTCTCCTGTTATTTTCCGACGCTGGGTGTGTATAAATCACCGGATCTGTGTTTTTCCTCGATATGGGAGGCAATTTGCAGTTTTTCATGACCTCCTCAGTCACATACAGTAATTATCTTTTATGTGATTTGTTATATTTGCAAGCAAAAGTTATTCATCTGAAAAGCCTGTGGTGAGTTCAAAATGAAGGAACAAATAAAAGTCCATACAAATCTGTTCTGGGATCTGCTCGATATGCAGGACCAAATATTTGTGTTGTGTGACTTTTGGAAGGAACTGGTGAGTCACTTTTTTTCTTTTTTTTTGGAGAAGAGAATGAGGAGACCTCTTCTTAAATGTCATTTATCTTCGAAAGCACCTGATCTTTGGCCGGCTGCTGAGCTTTAAAGGAACACATTTACACAGAGTGTGATTATGCTCTCTAAAGGTCACCGCAGTGGCAAGTGCTTGTAATCATGTATCTAGTCTCAAATCAGTTGGAAGTGGATCAGGACTATTTTATGAGGTCCTGGCTCCCTCTTCCATTTTCTTGTTGCTTAGTGACTGGCTTCATTGGTAGATCTCTTTGACTGCTGCACCAAATAATTCATACATTTATTTTTGTGACCCTCCAAGGGCGTTTAGGAAATGGTTTGCTGAGAGTAGAGGTTTTATGGTGACACTACTTTGGATTTGCCTGCGACGGGACGGGACGGTGGGGGGAGGGGGGGGGCGGGGTTTCTACATGCCCTCTGTTTAAGTGAAGATCAGACTTTATATGATGCAACTATAAAGAACAAACCAAGAAGCGTCTCAGTCCCCCAGGATCCATTAACTTTAGATCACCTGCATGTCAAAATACATGAGTGCATGTGAAGTGAGCAGGAGGCCAGCTGAGCAAATGTATGCAGGATCTGGTGATTAGAACCGCCAGACTGCCTCAGGCTCCTTCACTGCTGCTGTCAGTTTCAAACTGAAACCACCCAACACCACATTGAACTACGTGTCATTAAGAGTAGAAGTTTATGCTCCCTTTAAAGATGAATAATTCTGTATTTTCTGATATTGACAAAGCTATTTCTAAATTCATTTGGCACAGGAAAAAACCACGTCTCAATCTTAGAACACTACGTCTGCCTAGAGAGAGAGGCGGCCTTTCATTGCCTGACCTCAGGCTTTATAACTGGGCTTGCCACATGCGTATAGTGCTAGGGTGGCTGAGACATTTCCTTGACTCGAGACATGAGACCCATATTGATGCCTGGCACTGCCCCTCTCTGTCCTTACTCAGTCTCGTTACAAATAAAACATCTCTGTTACCTACCGAGGTCAAAAAGAGCCCAGTTTTGTTAACACGATCAAAACTTGGGAGAGGATTGTGAAGCTCACCCGAAGAAAGGGTTTATTCTCAGTTTTACACCCCATTATAAATAATATCGCTTTTCTCCCCGGACAAGGTACAAACCTATTTCAATGCTGGTATGATCTTGGAGTAAAGATTGTTGGTGATTTGTGTGAGGACGGAAAATTCCTGTCTTTTCAACAAGTCAGAGACAAACATGGCGTACCCTCTCAACATTTCTATGGTTATCTCCAAGTTAGACATTTCATTAACGGTCTCAATCTCCATCAAGCTCAGGCAGTCGTCTCAACCCTAGAATCATCCTTATTACATTTTCACGGCAATAAAAAAATGGTATCTTATTTTTATGAAAAACTCAAATCCTTCAATACACTGAATATTGACAGAGTTAAAACCTTATGGAGTGGAGACATGGGAAGGGAGTTTGGAGAGGATGAATGGTCTGCAGCGGTGGAGTCAATGGGCCAAATTTTCCTGTGTAACAGGCTAACAGAGAGTCAATATGGGATCCTTCATAGACTGCAGCGTACCCCCCAATCCCTTAATACTTTCTATCCTGGGACCTCTCCCTTTTGTGTCAAGTGCAAGGCAGAGGTTGGGACATATATACATTGTATCTGGAGTTGCCCTCTAATATTCAAGTTTTGGGAAAGAGTCTCACAGGAAATTAACTCAATTTTTGGTCCGAGTACACAGACAAGTCCAGGCTTGTTCCTATTAAATCTTTCAGGGGAGAGACTCTCTCTGTCTAGAGTCTGGCAAAAACTTCTGAACAAGCTTCTTTTATTAGCAAAGAGATGTGTTCCATTTCAATGGATTAAATCCAGGCCTCCAACTATTAATCAGTGGTACGGGGAAATTTTTAAAGTTTTGCCTATGGAACGCTTAAGCTCAGTTTTGAAGGGGAATGAGGGGGCTTTTGACAAGATGTGGGCACCCTTTTTAGATTATTTACCTGGCTGCACAACGGACTTTGTACGTAGAGGGCGCTGCAGCATTGACTGGCGCCCCTCTGGCACCACTGTGAATATTTAAATGCCCTCCCCTGGGTACTGATTAATGCTGTTGAATTGTTTCCGCTATGTTTTCCCAGATCCAAGAGAAATAAGAAATGTCCATGTATGACCCCATACAGTAGCAGTTTAATGTGTATGACTTATGTATGTATGCATGTATGTATATATTTGTACATGTATATGCGTGTATATTTGCTGTCATGTGTGTTTTATTTTTTGTTTGTCTTAAAAACCTAATAAAATATTGTTAAAAAAAAGAGTAGAAGTTTAAAAAGGGGTCGCTTCATGAAAAGAAACATTAGCTTCATCGACAGTGACGATTTTCTCTGACGCCCACTGATGCCTACGTATCTAGGCAACGTAGGGCGGTCTGAAAGGAACACGGCACCGCTTCCATTCTTACAACTCTCTCACCTGTTCATAATGAGAGTGAAGTGAAAAGCAATATATTCTGCAGTGCTGTTGACAGCTCATGGCCGCTGCTGGTTACTGACGGACGAGGTGCCATTCTACCGCCAAGTACTCAGGATGTTTACTGTCAATACTTGCACACGTCTGTGCACTGGTCACTCATGAGGAGTGGACAACTCCACTGCGCCGCTGACTTTAACTTCTGTACTTTTCCTTCTGTAAAGGATGGATTATTCAGACAGGAACACTCACAGGAACGCACAGCAGCAGGAACTTGCAAAAATCACAACTAAAGCATCTGACGCGCCATGCGACCCGTAGACGTTCACTTCCAGCTGCTCCGCTTACATGTTGACGGGACAAACAACAAAATTGACATTTGACACCTGCAGCGATTTCCCAGCGGCTTAGCGAGTCTTACCTGTGTCTATTTAGCCATGAGGCACTGCAACGTGACTGACGGGTCAGGACCTGATGTCCAGGCTCTCATTGTGATGCAGTCCTTCCTCATCCTCACCTACAAGAGGAGATACTGTCGTTTCCTTCACTGGGTTTAATTGATCTGCTACTGGTGAATGATTAGCTTTGCAGATGAGAGACGCCACTTTCAACCACTGTTGCGTCCCTGCAGCAACGTCCCTTGAGCAACGTCCCTGCAGCAACGTCCCTGCAGCGAATATCGTGGGACCCAAACCCAGAAACTGTAGTCGGAATGAAAAGAGGAAACTCTCCAGGGGAAATTCAACTTTTACCTTTTGAAATATTTATTTTTTTTTAAACAGTCGAGAGGAAAAAGTTGTTCCTTCAACAGAAAACTCTGTGACTATGAGCTAAGAGACTATGAGTGAGTGGAGGTGAGGGAGGCGGATCCAACGCAGAGGCTGGCAGATGGAGAGGCCGGGGAACGGAGGCCTGATTAACCTGTGCAAGAACAACCACAACGACGAACTAAACCAAGACTACAGGCCACGATGCCCGAGAAACAGCAGACCAACGGAAACACAGGTGAGAAGAACCAGGCACAAGTGCAAGCATGAGGCCAATCACAGGTGGAGGGGAACCGGAACCAGGAAGGGGGATAACATAAGAGAAAACAAAACAGGAAACAGGAAACACACACAAAGACTAGACATGGATAAGGACAACCTGACAATGTAACACAAATATCTCAGGAAGGAATGAACTAAACCGAGGAACTGCAAGGTGAACAGAAAACTAGCAAGACCAACTACAAAACCATGAAAGCCAGAACCGGACCCAATAAGCATCAGGACAAAACTAAACGACAAAACGATGAACACGGACATGAAAAACACGGACAGGAACCAACACAGACACAACACATCAGGTCACATGCAGGGTCACGTGGTTTTCTGACGAGACAAAAAGACATTTAGAGAATAAGTCATCAGAATCAAGCAACTAAGTCTCTGTCACGCACACACACACACACACACACACACACACACGTGCATATACAGCCGTTTATCTGGAAGCTGTGTCTTCGTCTTATCTCGCCAATGAAAGGCGGTGAATCAGACTACGTCCCTTGAGCAGATCTCTCCATTGTTAAAAGCGTGTTGGATCGATGTGAATTCACTATCCAACTCTTCCGCAACCAACTTGATATTAATCAGTAAAACGCTTCAACTGGAACTGCTTCCCTCTCCAGGTCCCAGGCGTAATCGTGTGCTGGTGGTGTGGTCACACTGCCATCTGTTGGTCAGTTGCTGAAGTAATAGGGCTGAATTAAAATGTGTATTTTAATTCAGCCCTATTACTTCAGCTCACTGCTCTTCCTGGTACCCGTCAATATGATATCAGATACTGGCACTAGAGGAAGAACGGTGTGCTGGCGTCATACGGCTGAATTCCTACATGTGATGGATATTATGTGTGACTGTTGAACTGCCACATTCCTCACAGTTCTCCAATCAGCTGATAACTGGTTCATCATATCAAATCAATATTCGGCCTCACAGCCAGATATGTTGGAAACTATTCCTCCAGCAGCTGTTTTATCAGCAAGAAGAAAGTTCCTTCCACTTCTCAAGCTCAACAAAACCGCCTCCATGAACTCGTCCTGTCTGTACGGTCCCAACAGCTCGTTCCTGTCGTTGATGAAAGGAGGCGAACTCGCTTCAAACTTGGCTCTGATCACGATGAAGCAACTTACATTTTTTGGGGTTGAAAAATGAATCGAAACTCATAAATTCACTCTCCTAAGCGATGTGACACTAAATCATCAAAATTGCAACTGTCCAGGTTCTGTTGACGCACTGGTTCTTGTTCCTTGATGTGTAAATAGAAGCTCGAGTTCTAAAGAGTTCAAGTGCCTGTAACTGAACACATCATCTGTCTTTGACCTTTGACCCCGTGTTAGAGAAGAAGCACTTCAGCAACCTGCATGTGGCTCCCTCATCTCAGCTGCTGCGGCCCGGTGTTGATGGACACCTGCCGCCGCCGTCTCCTCTGTGCGTCTGTGGACCAAACCCACTCTGTTGCACTGGTTGGTCTTGAGATTGCGAGCAGATGAAAAGTGTAACATCGGTTGCAAGCCGGCGCCAAACATTTTCTTATCTCAAAGAGCTGGCTGGACAATCAGAAATGTCACTGTGGAAGCAGCGAGACGCTGGCGAGGACAGTTTCAGCGCGGCAGCACGCAGCTTTTAGCTTTGAGATGATAATGTTTGCACATCCAACACTTGAGGGGCAGACGCACACAAGCTGAACCGCATCAGCGTCATCAGAACGCTGGTACCTGACAGCAGCTGTACAGTGGAACCTTGAATGGGCTGAGTGGTAACTCTGGCTCATCAGCAGGAGTCGTGGTGTGAAAGTGGGTGGAAGTTTACGGCTTCGTGTCTTTGCGAAAAATACACTCTGAAATAAATGCACCTTTTACAAGTGAGTACACACGGCATGAAGCGCATACGTGACAATGCAGGGTAGCTAAAAACACATTACTCAGGAGATGATCCACAGTAACCAGATTACAGAGAACAATAACAGCCTGCCACGCGCGCTGCTGGATTAATGTCCCTCGGTGGAGCTGTGAGCGCCGGCTGTCCTCGTGGAACCTGAATTGAACTGTTGGGATGAAACTGAGAGTCAGAGAAGAGAAAAATGCCTGGAACGATCCTTTAAATGAACCCGAATGCTTTTTTCTGTGAGGTGGCAAAAGAGTTATGTGTTAAATCAGTCGCATCTGCACTGACAAACAGCCCACTCAGAAATGACATGGAGCTCCAGAGCAAACCTCTCCCCCTGCTGCAACAGCGACGTCTCCTCCCGTCTCCAGCTGCATTCATCGGGGTGGCGCGCTGCATCGCTCCTGCTCCTCGCTGACGGTGCAGCCTGCCTCGTGTCATGTGTTCGTCAGTGTGCTGAGGTCGGGGAAATGTTTGACCAACGTCGGAAGGAGAAAATATTCCGCTCACATCAGAGAGCGGCGGCTGATACTCCCTCAGGGCTCTGCAGCACCATGGCTGTCAAACCCAGGGGCCCCTCCCTTCCTCTGGTGGAGCTGTCGGATCAAACGCTCAGCACAGGACTGTCAAAGCCCATCACGTCAGGGAGGGAGGAACACAGAGGCCCTGGTGCAGTTTACTGGGGAGAAAGAGACAAAAAAACACTTTGCTTTGACTCTTAGGACCAACGTGTTCACTCAGCAGTTTCCTGTGTCTCCGCAGGTTTATAAATGTGTCCTACTTTCTGACCACGCACCAGCACCACCGGCTGCTTCAGGAGGCTGATTAAAGAAGGAATGTGCGCGGCTGCAAGGCTACGGCAGCCTGTGTATGTTTTCTTGACTTAAAGAACAAAAACATGAAAATATGGAGACAAAGAAGCATCTAATGAATCCAGAAAGAATAAACTCCAAACAACATAACCTTGAGCCCTGAGCAGGATCTGGGAAGGAGTAACGAAGTATTCCTGAGGATGTCAAATTAAAATAGCATCGCTTCTCACTTCACCCTGACAGGAGCTAATTAAAGAGCAGTCCACATACTGGAGTTTCTGAACCCTGCCATGACTGAACGTGCTCATGAAATCATTGCTTTCACTGTTCGTACTCCTCTGATAACCGTCATTGGGGTTGCCAGCAGGTCAGGAGAGGGGAAGACTGCTGCCTCCTCAAACTGGAACATTGAAAATAGAACCTGTGATCCAATTTTTGAAGAGGAAGAAAAGCACCTAGAGGGAGGAAAGAAACTCTAGAATGCATCAAGGACAGTACTGCAGCTATTTAAGTCATGGAGACTTATGGAGGAGACAGTATCTTTAGTGCAACCTGAATAAATAATGGAGTGTTTCACACAGGAGATGTAGGGTTGGCTAAGAGAGTGGCTGGAGAGTACTTTCCTCAGCTCCTCATCAATCACGCATCCTAAGCAATCTCAAGCCCGTCTCTGCAGGATGGACGCTAACATCCAGAGGTCTTTGTTGGAGGGGACGGGACGGCATTTGCAAGCACGTACGCAAAATGAAGGCCACAATCGAGGTTGGAGCTGAATTTCTCTCCTGGCAGCGTTACTGGTGGAAATGCAGCTGTTGGAGCTTCGGAGGAGGTGGCGCTGCCAGGAGAGGACGCGCCCCCCGCGTCACGCAGAGAAGCTTGGGTTTGCCAAACTAGAATCCTAGACAGCTGTCGGCCCTCAGGAGGCGCTGAGCCCAACTTGCGGACGATGTCGTGTCCTGAACAGCTGAAGCCGTGAACAGCAGCTGTCGCTGTTTCTACAGATTTACGTTTCTGGCAGAACCACAAATGGGGGACGAGGGATGGCGCTGAGCGTGGGTGAGGCTGCGCCGCCGCAGACGCGTCAGACTTACGCCGGGCCCACTGGCGTCTTCTGGTTGGCTCGCTGCTTCTGAACGCGGATGAATAATTCAGTCGTGGGTCTCTTCAGATGCTTTATCAGATTAAGCAGATCAAAGGAGTCGTTGCTCAATAAACAGCAGCACGCTCACTTCCTGTTAACCCTTCGCTAGCTTGTATGTGATAAATTATTCAGCCGTGCAGCTCTTCAGTGTGTAATCACAACAAATTGGTCAACTTGATCAAAATGATGCTCTGTGACGCTCAAACTTACTGATGCACTGCCACAAGAAGGCGGAGTCAAGTATTCTCATCATGCAACCCCTCAGTGTCTTCTTTTATGGTTTTTAAATGTCTCAGAGGTTTGAGACAATAACCCTGTCATCAGCAAACACTGAAGTTATCCAAACTGGAAATACTACATTCAGTCCTGAGAGGTACTTCCTTATAAGCAGTATTTCCCTCTTTCACCTCTGTGTTTCTGAGGTATTTGCAGTAGTAGTAACTACACACAGGTCCATCAGTGGAGCCACGGCGTCCTCACCTTGGAGGCTGTTTGGAGCCACCAGAGTAGGAAGTTGTTGAGCTGCGGTGGCGGTCTCAGGAGGAGGAGCCTCCCCTCGCCTGACGCTCCTCTGACCTCTGCGGTCGGAGCCTTTTATTCAAGCAGAAGTCTGAACACGTTAGTTGATCTTGTTGAGTGGTGGAGACACTTTCTCCAGGTATAAAAACTCTACAACTTCAACAGACAAAGGACAAATAACTCCACATTCAACTCTTGACATGATTCTCAAGGGCGACAAGGTTGTTAACGTACTGCGAATGCCTTCACAATCAGTAACAAGAACATGAAGGCCGCGTCTGCCGTCTTGGCTGCTGTTAGCAATCAGCTCTACACAGCAGGAGCTGATAAAGTCCTCACTTTCCTTCATTCTTCTTTTCACTTGTGTTCAGTTCTGAGTTTGTTTTAGTCACAGCCTGTTGAGTGAAGGCCCCTTCCAGCTGCTTTTGTGCAGTGGTTTCATGAACGCCTGTAAATGTGATGAATCGAGCCGGTCCAGGTCAAATGTTTTATTCTCCCCGAGACAACAGCGGCGTACACGCGGACCGCGTCCAGCTGCAGGTCTCCGGCCACTTCGGTTCCCTTCACTGATCCCCGAGTTTGACAGAGAACAACAACAAAAGCAAAGGGAAAGGAAAATGAAAGTTTTCATCATGTTTCTTATTTGTGTTGAACTCAAAGTGTAAAAACCAGACTGATGGCACGAAGTCTTTACTCGCATCACCTGGACCTGAATTCTACAGAATTTGGGAACGAGATCACGGAGTCTTGATATGATGACGTAACATAAGTGGCACGACAACTTTTGGTCATTTGAGACTTCAGTCATCGTTACTCAGATCAAATATCGAATTACCAGACGGACGCCCTGGAACCGTGAAGGTGCCTGAATTGTGTTTTTGTTCCTGTTTTTGCTTTTTCCTCTCCATTTTTATCAGACGACCACGGGGCTGAAAAGCAATTGAACTCCAGAGCAGATACAGAAGAGAATCAATTTGAGTCAAGAGCACCACAATAGTTGGTGTGTAACCCAATTGTGTCTCACAAAACAAACAAACCATAAATCACCACTGGTGCATCCAGCTGCAGCCTCGCCGCCGCGGCCACCACGCCGTTCCAAGATAAACCAGCCCCCACTAATGAGGTGTTGGCGAAGGAGGATTTAAATCGACTTAGACTATCAAGTGACGACTGGCCTCAAAAAGAACAAACTGACAATAATGTTGTTATTACAGGTTAGTAACATGTCTGGTAGACACATGGAACCTCACCCTCTCACCCCACACGTGGACGAGGCAGGAGTGTCAACAGGACTGTGGACGCCAGGTGGCCTTTAGGGCAACAAAAAACTGTAGCACCCAATAAGGAATTAAAAACAACAACACAAAACCATAAAAAACATGAATTATTCATTTTATTAATATGAATGAAAGCACCTGCTTTAGAAAGCTGTAGGAACAAAGAAGTTGACCCGTCTTGTCCGACTCACCTTTAACAACTGCCTTGGATCAGACGACACTCAGATCCCGTCTCCAGCGGTGCTGCCCTGAAATGGTTTGAGTCCTGCCTCTCCAAGAGGACTTCCTCAGTCCATCTTAGTGGTTTCACTGGCCTCTGCCCCACTTACCTGAGGAGTCCCCCACAGAGCCATTTTGGGCCCTGGAATCTTTTCTAGATGTGTTTATATCTATGCTGCCTTTGGGGTCAAAGCAACATTTGCGTCTCCTTGGAGCCCTAAACCTTAATCAGGGCTGTTTTTACAGTTTTTTCTAATTATGGTTATTATCTATGTAACCTGTAAAGCACTGCTCTGGGATCAGATTGGCAGGAGCCCCTTGGTGGTTGGGGTCTTCGTCCGTCTCCTTACATCCAGTGTGTATGCCTGGAACGATCCCTGTGATGTGTGAGGCTTGTGGTTCTGTCAGCGGGCTGCTCTTCTTTCCCGTTTTAGATTTTGCAGTTTAGTATTTTGGTGTTTCTTCAGAAGAGTTCCATTCCTCTGCTGCCTGCTCCTGGCTGCGCCGCTCTCACTGCTGCACTCCTGCATAAACAGAAGAACCAAACCAAGAGCAGACACTCGCTGCCACACTCGGACATTTCCTAACTTCTCCTCTCACTGTCCCATGTCTGTTACAGGGACTCTAAACTGTTTCCCTGCTCAGACCAGACCAACACGCGTTGGGTGATTACAGACTGCTGACGGTGCACTGCTGTGTATTTGGACCTGCTCTGATAGAAACACCTGAAGTAGACCCAACCTCCGTGCAGCTCGGCGTGACGTCTGGCCCGCTGATGCAGAACTGCTCCGGCTAGTAACCTCCACGTGGTGACATTGTTAAATCATGTGACGTGCAATGTTAAATCAGGAGTATTTAAAACACAAGGCCTTTTCCAAACCAGCTAAACTGATGACTACAGTCAGCGTGCTGGGAATCACTCTTGATTTTTATGCCGACTGTCAATAGTAGAAATTAAATGTTGCCTGTTTTCTTTTGCTTCACTCTTGATGCGTCTGTTAACGGTTCTGATTTTATTCCAAGAATCTGAGCTCTGCATTCACATGAGGGTCAAAGAGATTTGCTGTGACGGTCATTGGTTTTCCATCAGCCGGCGCCGGGCCGCTGTGTGGTGTCCTGGCTCAGTGCGTCCTTGCTGCGTTGTTGCTGAGGACCACAGCTGACACGTGAGAACACTCGGCTGTGATCGGACGGCCCTGCACTTCCATTGATGATAATTGTCTGCAGCGACGGTGATTAAATGTTGATTTTCCATCAAAGCTGCAACGAGTGATGTATTTCAACACAGTGTTCCCAATTACTGCAAATTCACAAACTGATTGCAAAGGTTATCAAGGAGTAAAAGAGATGTTCTCCCTGGCTGAGAACAACCTTGGTCCCTCCTTCTCTGACTTCTCTTTGAAACTCGTTTCCATGAACTACAGATTGGATCTCTTCTTGGGGAAGGTGGGCACCAGCATTGTCGCGCATGTTTGTTGTGCAAATGTCCCCTTTAAGAACGACATCAAGGGCATCAACGGCTGCCAACGTTTGAGCAGACATAGCGGGAGATAAAAGACGACTCATTGGTATTCAGGAGTGAGAAAGGAGGGCGAGCTGCGTCCCGCTCGGGCGGACCGATGCTTGCAAATGAAGTAACCCTCGGGTCAGATCGATACTCCGCCTGCAGTAATACTGTAAGGTGACATACAGTACCAAGGCCACTTAAACCTTCAATTACACTTCTGAAATTCAATTAATGCCAGTTTGCACCAGCCGTGGTTCTCTAACTCGGTGCGGTGGTGATTTCGCTCCACGATGAGTCACAGCTGTTGAGTTTTGTTCTCTAAGCTTTCATTTCATTTCCTCCTTCACTCGTCTCTGACTGGCATTTAAACAAAGCTGAACGCACCGGGAGAGAACTGACATTTGCAAAGTCTTCGTCCTTCCTCTGCATATTTGGAATGTTAAACACCTCTGCTTGTTGCAGAGTTACCGTGTAACAGCAAATACACCAGAAATACTGGTGAAGGGTGGAGCTGCTGGACCCATGACTCTGCACTGACTCCTCCCCCGGGAGCCTCACCTGCTGCAGTGGGCTTCACCTGACCAGCCACAGGAGGGAGGTTCCAACGTTCCCTCCCGTAATCTGAGCTGCACACAAGTGCGGCTCTACTACGACTACTACTGCTGCTACTGCTGCTTCTATTAATACTACTACTGCTACTACTGCTGCTACTGCTGCTACTACTACTGCTGCTGCTGCTTCTATTAATACTACTACTACTGCTACTACTGCTGCTACTGCTGCTACTACTACTGCTGCTGCTGCTTCTATTAATACTACTACTACTGCTACTACTGCTGCTACTGCTGCTACTACTACTGCTACTGCTGCTTCTACTACTGCTACTACTGCTTCTATTAATACTACTACTGCTGCTACTGCTGCTACTACTACTGCTGCTGCTGCTTCTATTAATACTACTACTACTGCTACTACTGCTGCTACTGCTGCTACTACTACTGCTACTGCTGCTTCTACTACTGCTACTACTGCTTCTATTAATACTACTGCTGCTACTACTACTGCTACTGCTGCTTCTACTACTGCTACTGCTGCTTCTATTAATACTACTACTGCTGCTACTACTGCTACTGCTTCTATTAATACTACTGCTGCTGCTACTACTACTACTGCTTCTATTAATAGTACTGCTGTAATTCTAATAATATTAAACAGAACACTTTGAGTTCACTAAACTACTGTAGCATAGTAGTGAGTGAAGGGCCAACAGTATACACTAACAGACAGAATCCAACCCAGACCCCAGACCCAGACCCAGAACCCACCAGCAATGCACACACCTTGCTTGCTATCACATGATCGGTTGCGGATTTAATCTTGTCAAAGACATGAGGACAGAGGGATTTTTTTTTACATTTGAAACGATTCACTTTTATTCTTTTTGACGGAGAGAAACTTCAACTCAGCAGTCACAGTGAAAACTGCGTCTGACCACAGTCCAGCGACACATCCCTGAAGGTCGTCTTTCGCTCCGTGTTTCTGGCCACCTGATGTTTTTGTCTCTGGAAAAAAAAACAAAAAACGGAGGAAACTCGCAAGAGCTGCACGCTGTTCCCCAGCCAGCTGCTAACAGCTTCTAATAACGACGTAATTAAACAGGTCTGATGAGAATTTTCTCTGATCGTATCGGTGCATTCAAACAATTTGGTTAAAGCAGCTTTAAATTAATTTCAATAAAAAGTCGAGTAGTTTTAGCAGCAGATGTCATGCAGGAGCCTTGAAGTTAAGATGAGACACCAGCAGATGTGCCTCGTCCAGACAATGAGATACAGAAACGTTCAGGATGAGTCACATCCCAGTGACAAAAACTGAGCAGGGACATAAAAGTGTTGTGCAAATAAGAAGAAATGACAGGACGACGTCACGTGGTGGATCCGCTTCACTTCCCCCCGTCCGACGCGTCCCAGCACAGGAGGCGCTGTGGCACGACGACCCCGAGCTGAATCAGGAGCATTTCCAAGGTTTTATATTTGACTGAGCTGATGCAGGAACCTCTGTGGGCAGGTCGTGAGTGTGATGGCGTCATCCTCGCCTGTGTGGGCACGTGTTAGCTGGAGCGCTCCAGGGGTTCTACGTGGGATCTAGAGAACGCAGAGTTTAGCACAGGATCACATCGGTTATCTGGTCACCGCCTCCACGCTGCAGCCTTAGAAGTCCCTTCAAGCCTGTGAATACGCAGATGCATGAACGTGTAGAAGCCCATTACCACACAACTGCACGGTGAGATTGATTCCATTCATCCGTGTTATTAGAGGCCTGGACGGCAGCCAATCAGGCAGCAGGACAGCATGACAGCAGAGCACCGGTGACAATTCAATTAGCTGCCTCCATCTTCGCACCACCTCCACATGACCTGCCTCACCACGTTTTGCTGACGGTCAACCTACGTGAAGTGATGTCATCATTAAGTTCCTCCACAAATGATTCCTGGAGGGGGGGGGGTGCTCCTCCCTCAGCTCTGAGACGGTTTCTGCATAAAAACTGTAGAACATCACAAGCACGTGCAGCTCTGGATTCTCTCTCTTCATCCTGCAGCTGCGCGGCTTCACCTGTAACCTGCTGTTGTATTTCAGGGTTTGTGTGCCGCGTGATTCATAAACAACTTCCTGCTGTGTTCTGTTCTGACCTCCGCTCACGTGTGCACAAGCTGACCTACATTCACTCAGCGCCACGTTTAGGAGAAATGAAACCAGTTGCCTCCATTTCCAGGAGGGAACCATCGACCTCATCACCAACCAAGATTCGCCGCATCACAGGAACAGCCATCGAACCGTGGGTTCACTCAGACTGTCAAGGGCTGGAAATGTGTCGTCGATCAAAAGTTCGCTGCCAGAGTCAAACCTTGGTAAATTACAGGCAGGTGAGGGTGCAGGCCGGCTTGGACAGCTACACACGCAGCTGCACCATTAGCAGCAGCAGCAGCAACCGCAAGCATGTGATGTGAGGGTCCCTGTTTGGTCATGTGGTAACCCTCACATGTAATGAAGCGTCAAGTGGCACAAATTGGAACTTTAGGATGAACTAATGTGGTGGTCAAATGTCACTGCCACCTCCCTTTAACACAACATCCATTGGGACTCAAGGAGGACTTGGGCAGGGTCAAAGGTCAAGGTCACGGTGACAGGCACAGCTTGTGGAGGTACATATTCACAGTGTAGTGCTTCCAGGTGGGTCGGTGGCAGGAAGCTGCTAGCATCAGGTACGTAGCTGGCTTCACGGGAGCGTTGTTAGGCTCGAGCTGCTCCTCCCGGCTGTAACCAGTTCTTCATCCGGGAACCTCAACCAGTGGTTTATGCAGGAGAAGGTGAGAAACGCCGTCATCAGTGAGGTGGTACAGTCCAATCAGAGCTCTGCTGAGCGTCTTTGAAGTGTGGAAATAACGGTGGTCAATATGGCAGCCAAGACATTTAGCCATGCAGCGAGATCTCTCTCTGACACAGAGGACGCGGCTGCCTGCGCGTCACGGCTCGATTTTAGATGACAAATATTCACACTGCGGTCACATGGCGCATGCTGTCGTTACATTGACACGCCGGCCCTCTGTTCTGCTCCAGGGGATGTTATCAAAGTCAGGTTGCCCAGAATCCTCCACAGCACTCGCCGCAAAGCCTCCGGAGCGCCGCGTGTGCACGTTACCCAGTAAATGCATCAAAATAGAGGAGAGCAGCACTCTGCTGCACGCCGGCAGCCTCGACAGGGTTTTAGGAAAGTGACACAATCACTGATCCAAATAATCCTTGGCACTGAAATTAAACTGCACTTCTTTATCGTCACTGACTCTTGCTGTGCTTCTCTCCCACATTAAAGTGCAGTTCACAGCAGAAATCCTGCGCTCGACAAGAATTTATGAGTCAGGAGGAAACTTCAAGCCGCCGTGTGACTTTGTGTCAACTGCAAACAGTCGTGAAACTTCTGTCACTGCAACTCCCGAAAGCTTGAACTCATGTTTGGTTTTAGGGCTTAGAAATGCAGTTTTAATTCACAAAGGGGGCGTCCCAGTGATTCTCTGGCACGTGACCGGCCAGGTGCTGACACGTACACGACGCGCCTCCACCAACCAGAACCAGAGACTCAGAGTGAGAGGTTTCTGTTGATGGAGCTGCAGACGGCGTTCTCGGGTGAAGGAGCTTCGCAGAGAGGTTGCTTCCACTTTCCCCTCCAGTCATTGTGTTGTTTAGAGAAATGGCACCATTCAAGTCATCGCCCACATCGCTGTGAAGAGAACAGAGATGTGGGAGCGCAGAGGAGACTGTCTGACCTTGATGGAGCAAATTAGCATAAATCTGCCCTTTGGGCCTCACACACTGGGCGGCGGATGTGAGTGGAAACCGATTCAGCGCTGCGAGCTGCTTCTCGTAACCTCGTATCCTACCAGGAAAAAAGAAGCTGGTGCAGCTCCCCGGCTCCGTCAGACAGTTCTGATGGAGAGACAACATGATTTCACCCCCTGTTCACACAGAACTGCAGTTCTACTACTCAAGGTTTACTTCTTGTGCGTGAAGTACAGAAATGAAAGAACAGCTATACAGACGTGCAGGGGCTAATCAGCCCCCAGAAGTACTGGAGTGGCGTTTTTATAGGACACCCAACCACAGTGCCCTGGTGTCGCTGCTGTAGATCCTGGTGATGTGGATCCGTGAGTCCATGTCTTGCTCATTCCTGCCTACAGCTGGATCTCATCATCTAGAGGAGGAGACTGGTGGTGGATCCACTTCAGAACCAGATCCGTGCCAGTCCTAGTGGTGATGCGGCTGAGGGGTTCAGGTCTATGCAGAGCAGCAGGGATGGTGCATCACCTTGGTATGTAACACCTGAGGCTCACCTGAGCAGCCTGGAGTGGTTCTCCAGAGTTGTTCTCCTGAGCTTCCTGAGTTCTCGATGAAGGTTCTCAGTGTTCTGCCGATGTTGGACGTTTCCCAGCTCTCCAGTATCCATATGAGTGCCGCTCAGGCACACTGAGGCTCTGGTCCATCCAGGTGGTGTCAGGTGGGTCTGCCTGGTCCTGCAGTCTATCCACCAGTCGCTGGTGCTGGGTTCCTCTGGTACTGCTACCAGTTCTTTTCTGGGTCCTGCTCGTGTATTGGACCATGTTCCTGTTCACCTTAGCTGCTGTGGAGCCGGGTTACTGGCTGGCAGCTGGAGGGATCAAACCCGTCTGGGGTCCTTCATGATCAGGACTGCCCTCCTTGAGTCCACTGTCCTGGGTGGGTCCCGGACACCAGCAGCCGGTCCAGTGGTGCTGCCGGGGTCACAGAGGTCAGTGAGCGTCCTCGGTGAGTAGGTGTGGACCATGTCGATGATTATTCAAGCTATGAACTGTTATTAAGGTTTTACTCTGTTCTCTCTAAGAACTCTGGAGAACCTCAGTTTGTTCCTTCACAGCAGTGAGAGGAGGACACGTGCAGGTCCTGACCAGTGAGGCTCACAGTGTCTTCTTCATTTACCGCCGCAGGTTGGGCTCCTTGCTGCCGCCTGTCACGGGACTTGAAGCATGGTTGCTGCCCTTGGAGGGAATGCTGGTGCTGCTGATCGAGACTGCAGGCCATCATTTAGTTGGCCGGATGCTTCAGCCTTGAAAAATGTACGTTCCCACTTGGATTCTAGCAAAATGAAGACTCAGAAGCTTGAATATGAATGTTTATGTTGTAACAGTCGTTCGACAGAACAGAGATTCCTTGACTTGGTTCCTTAATTGTCCCAGTGGAGAGTTTTTCATCAAGAGCAGATTCACCAAACACATCAAACCTGTTTCTCTCTTGGTGGAGGCCTGCAGGGCCGCTCCCACCTCATTGGTTTACAGCAGCTATGTTGAACCCCCGAGCTGCTTTCCTCGTCGGCTGGGTTCGTTTGAGCAGCTGCAGTGTGAAGCGGCGGGCCAGAGACCAGTTCCCCAACCAGCCAAGCACCGAGGAAGAAGTCGATCCCAGCAGCTACAGTCCAGAACCTATAGAAAGCACATTTTGCTGCATGAAATATAACCAGCCCAACAATACGTGCAGCTTGAAATGAAATAAATCAATGGAAGTCATTTAATACACAGGCCATTCAGAGGACATCAGTCATTGTGTGTTGCAATAGAGTCCAGAAAAAAGATGTATTATTTATCACAGTGTGTATATCAGTGCGCGCGCACACACACGCACAGACAGACAGACACACACACACAGACAGACAGACAGACACACACACACACACACGTAGCACCTTGGTGCTGCCTCCTATCTGGCAGGCAGAGCAACGCTGGGCCTAATTGTGTCTTGGAGCTACTGCTCTGCTCATCTCTGGAGATCTCATTAGAAGATCCACAAGCTGTTCAGGCCCATAGCAGCTCTCCTCCGTCTCTCATCTCATCAGCAGAACAGAAGAACTGAGCCGCCGTCGCCCCTGTGCAGTATTGACAGAATAAAGCAATTATTGTTTATTAGGAAATTGCACCGTGCACCTAAAGAGAGATGCATAGAGACAAAGAGATAAACTGCTCTGCTCTGCGTTTGATCTGACTGCTAGCTGTCGATAGCGAGTGTCTCGTTAGCGTGCGAGCGCCATGCCAGGAGAGCAGAGCGCCTTTCAAAGTCCTCACCAAGTTTTGCCCATTTGGCTACTGAAGAGCCCAAAGCATCACTTTTGTTCACCTGCAACCAAACTCTTTTCACTCGTTCATCCCTCTGTTTTCTAAGTCTCGGTGGGGAAGTTCAGCATTACGCAGTATGAAGGTGTAAAATACTGCACATATACAGTAATAGTACACAAACACAATATCGTGACTGCAGGTCCAACATGGTTCCTTTGAAGCGGGTGTACATGTCCGGCCCTGCTTCGTCCCACTTCTCATATTCGCTGCCCCGCTGGAGCCGACATTCATCGACACCATGCTGCTGGTCACTGACCGCCGTCTCCTCTGGGTTCCTGGGGCGTGGCAGGCTGGACTGAGACGCTCGGACGGTGCCATGTCTGCAGGACTGAAGGTTTGATGACTTCAGGGGATGAAACCACTGCCAGACTTCCTTCACTCAGAAACAGACAGAGAGTTTAAATCTTCTGTTTGCTCCGCCTACTCGGCGCCTGTTTCCTGACCAAGCAACAGAGAAGGGAAAATATGACAAGACTTTGTGGTCACGAGTCCAGGACAGCGGAGGCTCTGGCTGGGATCAGGAATATTAAAGAGGTGAAATATCATTGTGACACAATTATTTTAGCTGTTCAGGACAGCCGGTGTCACCATGGCGTTGGCGTGTGGTGAAGTGTTTGAGTAGACATCAACAAAAAAGGTCATTTTGAATTTATTGTGGGAGATTAAGGAGGTAAATGAACGTTCACCCCTGACATCAGCAACACAATCTACCTACTTGCTCATTAAAACTTCAGCACTTTTGTCCTCGTTGGTGTGGCGGCTGTGGCGGCGGCGGTGGCAGCACATGTCTGTTCTGTCTCTCCAAACAGCTCAGTAATTGCTGTCAGGTTTTCTGCAGACAAATGCACCTTGGACGGCTCTCTAATGTTGAAGCACATTCTTCCATTGGTTTGGTCTCACCACAGAAACACTGCCCCGCCCCCTGCCCCGCCCCCTGCCTGCAGCTGAATAATGAAGTCACCTCTACTTCTTGGCTGCAGTCCAGCCATAAAAAGACATTGTCAGCATCAGGATGAGCATGGACGCGAGTCCCGTCCATGAGACAGATGTGGTGTCCTTGTGATGCCCCCCCGCCCGCCCAGCCTCTCCTTTGACTCCGGCCCATCGCTCACTGTCGCCCCGTCTTCCTCTGGGAGGGAACACGGACACAGACTCCCCCTGCAGGCGGGGGGTTGAGGGGCTCTCGTCAGAAGCACATTCGCACTCTCAGCCTCATCAAAGGGCGTTCAGGTTCCTGACCGCGGCCCCGACCTGTGGGCCACTGACTCCTACTGGTGCTTGTGGCAGGTAGGAGCGATAGCAAATGTAGGTCGATGGGGTCACGGGGGTCATGACCAATGCTGACCCTACATTTGTTTTCCCGACTTCCCAGAGCTGTGATGAGGACCAGGACACTCTCTGCTACTGTCCACCAGTGTCCTTGTTTTACAGAACTGAACCAGAAGGGTTCTTGGTAGCTGGCTTTTACCTCCAATCAACTGTTGGACCGTGACCCGCTCGGTTCTCTGAGCGTTCTGACGTCACAAAGCAGCAAAACTCCTCGGAATGAATCGGTAGAGCCTGAAAGCAGAGTGAAGGACGGATTTAGGCACTGGCAGCACGTTTGACCCCGAGGAAAAATCCTCCATCAAACGCTTCCAACCTGATGTGGCTCCACAAGTCCCATCGCCACGGTCAGCGAGGACCTCCAGCGTTTGACAGGTTCTCCTCTCCTTCCTCCTGTTTGGTCTCACGTCCTCTAAAGCACCGATGAAGACAAACAGCTGACGACAGACGAGGAGCAAAAATCTTTGAGTGTTGTGAAAGTCATGAGAAGTGAAAGTGACACAGCTCATCATAAAAATGATTTATTATCCTAACTGTTACCAGAGGACGGATATCAATGTTTCACTCTTTACAATATATTACTATCAGTAGACTGCTGTATACATCGTTTATATAGCAATAAGTGGGTACATGCTTGTGGGAGCGACATTCCTGGTCAGATGAAGCAACGCAAAACCAACAGAGGACGAAAAGGCACATGATTGCTCGTGTCCATCCACAGAGAACCAGCCGGAACGGGGGGGGGGGGGGGGGGGGGGATGGAGAGGGGAGGGGAGAGAGAGAGAGGGGGAGAGAGAGAGTATGTTGGGAGGGGGTTCCAAAAGAAGAGGTTAACTAAACCCAGAGCTAGTTAGTCAGAGCTAAACCCTAACCACGGTAACCTGCTAGTTGGACTCCTCCCTCCTGATCAGGACATCACACCTCCCTCCCCAGTCTGCTTTCCCTCCTCCTGCTTGTTGGAGGTGCAATCTTCCTGTTAGTCTCCCTGATTTGATTTTCTTAGGTTTGTGTCAGGAGGAAGTTAACAGCCGTCCTACTCGCCATCATTGGCCGTCCTACACGCCATCATCGTGCGTTAAGAACATCCAACTCCACTCAAATATGACGACCAGTTTCTCTTGCTGGTGTTAACTGGGTCTATGTTGTCAACGCGACCACACCGACTGTGACAAAAGATAAAATCGAATAACTGTCTGATGGTCAGATGTCTCTGTCAATCACGAGAGCAAATCCCGCGTCCCACAGCTATGGCGGCTGTGTCATTCTGTATTCGGGCGTCGTGTGCTGGCGAATCCTCCTATTGCTGCTCCCTCAGGAACCCGGAGGGACAGGAGGAAGGAGAGAGGAGCTCAGCCGGAGCAGGTCAGCCGGAGCAGGTCAGCCGGAGCAGGTCAGCCTCTCGCGGGTGCTGGTGAACTCCATCAGTTCCCTCTGACTAAAAGCAAAGTTACATCATTTGTAAATAAAGACACACGGGAGGTCACTGATGGTGGATCGTGGCCTCGCTGCTGCGTTAATGATGGCTTTGATAGAGAAGTTAAGCACTCGCTCAACTCGAGGTGAAAATACGACTCTGATCAGCTGCTCTGGCGCTAAAGACTCACAAATATTCCACCTTCAGTTTGTCAACTCAAGCTTCCTCTGGGAGTTTGTTGATCCCTGGAAGGTGAAACGGCTCCTGGTTGGACGATGAAGGGTAACTCTGGCGTCGTGGCACTGACGGCCTCTGTCTCTCGGTCCGACTGATGTTTGGAGACCTACGTTACTGGAACCGTTCTAGTATAGGAAGCTGTGGTCAGACAGTGAAACACACCAGAATTATCCTTCAAGTCTTTCCAGGGCTGCAAACGTGTCTGAAGCAATTTTCTAAATCCAAAAGAATCACTTTGACATGGTCGTGGTCAGCAGTTCGGCTCGGATTTGTTCCAATTCCCACACAAG
The DNA here is from genome assembly GCF_037954235.1 of Aulostomus chinensis. Classification (NCBI taxonomy): domain Eukaryota; kingdom Metazoa; phylum Chordata; class Actinopteri; order Syngnathiformes; family Aulostomidae; genus Aulostomus; species Aulostomus chinensis. The sequence goes on along the minus strand of NC_141325.1, from coordinate 30,675,376 downwards.
ACAACCCAAACACTCATAGATCTGAGAGTTTCACCATGGAATCAAAAGAACTGGTAGACTTAGCATCTGGAGCTACTCTCAGGTGCTAGTCTGTTCTATACACGTAGCTGAATGTCAAGAGATGCAGGCCGTTGCCCTGGCAATGGCGTGCTGTAGCATTGCTCAGGAGCACGTCAACTCATCAGATTCTTCTTTAAGACCTGAAAGCTCTGTGGTCCGAGGGAGCTCAAAGTGCAGTGGAGGCTGCAGCACTGCCAGTCCCTGCTTTGCTCTCAACTGTCCACAGCGTGACATCACACCGCCCAAAATGTCTGGCTGGAGGCTCGCTGGCGCTAATGCCTGGGGTGCTTAATCCAGTTTCGTATGATCCACTTCTGACCGGAGCATCTCTGCACCACCAGCCGAAGGCCAAAGTTGGCATCTTTGGACATTTCAACCTCCAAACATCGACCGGTGTCCCTGCTGATGATCGGACCGTTCTGAGCCAGACAGACAAACAAATACAGACACAGACACTCAGAGTCCCCGCTGTGGTCATGACATCAGTCACAGGTATTCAGGGTGTTGTCATTTACCTGGGTGAAGTCCCAAAGCCTCTGGGAAATCCTGGAGACGGCGTCACATTTCTTCAGGCTGGGCGTGCGTCCTCTGCCGTCATCAACGAGGCATTTAGTGTCAGGCAGGAAGGTGGTGGAGCCCAGAGGTCCCAGCTGGAGGAGCCCCTCGGTGGAGTAGCGGGCCAGCTGGAGCAGAGGGCACAGGGGCGTTATGCTGGTGTAAGGGGGGGGGGGGGTAGCGGGAGAAGCAGAAGGAAGGAAAGAGGGAGAGAGGGAGTGCAGCAGCAGCTGTTTGTCCACGATTCATATTGGAAATTAGTTGATTTCTTAATACATCAAAATATGTGATTTAAAAGTAGCTCAAAGTGATACCTCAACCCAAAAGTGTATCTTAGCCTCCAAGTACTTGCTAACAGGAGTATTTAGCTCACTAAGATGTTTTCCCCTCCTGCATCACTTCTTTTTGACCCCAGAATGCAGGAAGAGCCAGCCAGGTACATTTAGCTTGAAGCTAACAGTGGCAGACGGCTAACAGTAGGTAAACTGTCCAGAGACATCTGGTCACCACCTGTCCAGGTCTCCTTGATCCAGCAGGAGGATCAGTGACCCACTAACAGTGTGACTGCAGCTCAGAACGAACCGTCTCACTTCTGCTGCAAGACGGTGAACTGCTGCCGACTTGGAAATGTTAAAAGTTTTGGTTTTATTGATTTTATGTAAGCAGACGAGGACCTGGCGAGTCGGTAAGCTGGTGTTTTTTGGATCGTTCCGCTGTTGTTAGCCGTCAGTCTCCATTAGCTTCAAGCTAAATATACAAAGATTCTTCTATCCCAGAATGTTCCAGCACACTCAAAAGCTCCACAAGCAACAGATGGATGATTGTGTTCACCCACATCAGCTGGTTGTTAGTCTCCACGCAGGATTACACAAAAGTTGCCAGGCTGATTTTCACAAAACTTGATGAAGGGGTGTAACTCGGGCCAAGGAATTTAAGCTCAGGAACATTAAAATTGAGACGGATCCATTTAACATGGTGAAAAACTGCATTCATTTACGGCGGCCTTGGCGGAGGTCTGCTCTCTCTGGTTTAATCCAGCGCCCCTCTAGTTTAATTATGCGGAACAGCTAAATTGATGACCAGGACGTCGGATCATAAAATAGATATTTCCATTTACAGGTGGGTTGTAAAAATCAATAAGTAGCTTTAGCTCAGGCTAACTGTGCAACTGCCAGCTATAACTTTGGCCAGACTCAGGTTTTTGTTGCCGCTGCCAGACGACAAATCCAAAAAGCTGTTTTACTGACAACACTTTAGTTTGTTGTGTTGTTTTTATGCAGTCAAACAGAAAAGTTCAAGATGGGATTCATTTTCAGCAACATTTGCTGAGGGATCAGGAAGTTTTCTGGACTCGGTCATGAAAGCTGGAGTGGGACTTTTACCCTGCGAGTTCTCACACTGCTGACTCAGCGTATCTCTGCCACAAACCTGTTTCACAGTACTGAGGGAGCCAGTGAATCTGCCGTCTGGTCGGACTTCCCCACGCTGGCGTTTGGTGCCTCTCACATCAACCAGCAGTGATCAGAGCGTCGGAGATAACAGTGGTGGTGGTGTGTGTGTGTGTGTGTGTGTGTATGTGTGTGTGTGTGTGTGTGTGTGTGGTGGGGGGGGATCTAGGAAAAGTGTCTCCTGGCGTTGATGCTCCTGATGAAAGCAGCTCCGGTTTCCAAGGAGGAGAGCGATCACCGGTGAGAGGGCGGATGATAATCAGAGGAGAGAAGCTGAGGACACACAGACGCCACGCTGCTGTTCTTGGATGCTGGCAAGGCAGGAGACTTCCATCACTTGTTGCTTTTGAAGAAAGTACACAGGTTTGATTCCAGTCTCCTGGACTTACTGTACGGTGAACTAGAGAAACTGATGTCTTAGCAAACGGAGCCTGGAAATCTGGCGCTTCGTGGAACGCTCTTGCTGAGCAGCAGAAAAACTTAGATTTGTTTTGTTTTTTGTCTGCGTTCCCAACCCAAGCCGTTTACATCTCCCACCTGCAGAGAAGTGGTGTGAGTGAGTCACTGCCATTCTTGGGACAATAAATCCTCCGGACCAACAGAGCGTGTGATGGAAACTGGAACATTCGCCTCACATTCTTGTATCGTCCACGCAGCCTTCAGCTCTTCCGTCACCATCCCGCCACTCACGACGGTTCATCGTCTCTCCACGTGAGAGCGAGGAAGCCAACGCTATCCAAGCATCAAGCATCACTTGAAGACTCAAGTCCTCCAAGAGCTCCTCCTCTCCTAAAATGCCTCAGACATCTTTATCCCGTCTGCTTGCACTCTGTTTGATTTAGTGCTCTCTCCAGGGTCTGCTGGAGTACGAGTCACTTTGGATGAAAGCGTCTGCTCAATCAGAAAATATGACACAATCAAATCTGTGCAACTGTCATTGTGTCTTGACGTGTAGAACAGGACCACACTGCAGTGTGCAGCTTGTGAAAGGCTCCTCCAAACTCGACTGTTGAACGCTGCACATAAACAGCTGCGATGATACGGATCTATTACATAAGGATACAGTTGGCATTTATTATTTATGGGAACGATCCTCGGAAAAATGGTACAAAAAGATGGGAGGTCTTCAGTACGGCAGCAGGCTGCAGCTCTGGAATAACCTGTGAATCCAGACGGCTGAGAAGGTCTCCAACGATTCACATGACCTGGAGACGGATGTTCTGAAGGTCGGACCGAGACAGAACCTTCGCAAATGCGGGTTCTTGTGACTATCATCTGAGACAGGCTGCGGTGGGGGGTCTCCTGCTGCCCTTCACTGGTTCTGCCTGCTGGCATGGTGATGTCTGAGTGTTTGTGAGTGGAAGGTTTCTGGAGCTTTCATCCCCAAGAGAGACTCAGAACTAAGTGGCCTGTGTGGGTGTTGCACCTTGTAAGAAGACAGAATGCAAGTGGCTTTTAATCCAATGTTCTGCCCTACAGGGCCACTCAGAACAAATACTGAAACAATAAAGTGCCTCTTCGCGTGTCACTCAAGGTTCCCAGGAGCCGGCGCTGCAGTTCCGAAGGATGCTGATGAGGATCATTCCGTAGACTAAGAAATGTCACACATTTTCATGTCCGACCAGAGCTGCGAACTCTTATCGCGGAGGTCGTTCCTATCACAGGCATCATGTGCTGCTGTCTGTCAGGCTTTAAGAAGATTGGAGGTGTGAACTATGAGTTGGCACCAGGAAAACCCAGTTTAATCCCCTCTAATGCCTGTTTACAGCTCCGTCTGACAGCCTTTTATACGCTAATACATTTAAAATGGGACCATAACAAATAATTAACGCAGGGAAATTATTCTACTGAGCCAATTAACCTCGGCAGCAGCTTTCCAGCGGCTCTGCTGGAGCAAAAGTTTTGCTGCCACTTTTGGAGGTCAAGTTAATCAGTATTTTCAAATTAGCTGATTAATTGTGCTGCAACCCTGTGACAAAATACAGTAAATCACAGGATGCAGCGCTGGCGCCTTGGTGTAATCTCTACTCTTCTACTACCTGGCTCCTCCAGGAGCTGTTGAACTCGTTCTTGCTACCGATTACAGCAAATATTCTTAGAAGCTGAAGCACGTGTCGTCTCCACGAGGGACGCTGCCTCTCCACAAACCTGCAGGGATATAAGAGGCCCTGTATGAGGGGAACCGAGGTTGCCATCAGCGCACATAGCTGGGATTCCTCTCATAATTTGCCATATTCTGCAATACTTCACTATTAAAGGTGTCGTGTAAAGGCATAAAGAGGAGGACAAAGAAAAGGAATGCATCATTTAGGTGAACTGCTGGCTGTGCATCTATCGAGCAACCAGGAGGACTTTACTTTCTTTGCAGTGCACTTTAGCACAGAGGTGAAGAATTATCCACGATTTACATTTCCACTGGGAGAGGCGGCTCACAGACTCATTCCTCAGCAGCACAATAAAGATTTATTCCAGCAATTCTACTTGTTTCACATGTAAAAGACGCGATTGTAAAAGAATACAAAATCAGGGTCCCGCACAATTGAATTGGTGCTGCTCACAGCAATGTTGGTCATCACCGTAATTTAATGACTCAAAGGTGGAGAATTCATCTCCATTTGTGCCGTCCCTGAGGCAGCGGGATTAACGGGAAGCGTTCCCTCACTGGAGGAGACGCCGGCGAGCTGCTGGCCTCCGTGCGGTCGTCCCTGTCATGAAGGATTGACAAATGACCGGCTTCAGTGTGACTGCACTAACAAGTTGAAGTGTGAAAGACTCTGGCAGGAAGCTCCATCCGGACCAGAACCGCCCATCACAGCAACAAGGCTGGGGCCCCTAAGGCTCGAATTGGTTCCTGATCCCGGAGGCTCACGGACCTCCAGGGTTCTGGGTCTGTACACTGAGTTAAGTACCTTCCACAGATAAATACATCCCTTTGAAAAATGAATTCACTGAAACTGTGAAACTGTGAGTGAGACTGTGCTACTGGACTAAACAGAAGCTTGAAGAACATTCAGTGAAGGGAAAGTGGAACATTAGTAGCAGTAGTAGCAGTAGTAGTAGCAGTAGTAGTAGTAGTAGTAGCAGTAGTAGCAGTAGTAGTAGTAGCGTCCTGGTAGTTCCTTCTAATGCACACTGACATATATATATTTATGTGTGTGTGTGTGTGTGTGTGCCACATAGCCACATATATAAGTATACGTGTGTATATATGTATATGTAATATATAAACACACATACACACACGTATACAAACGTACATAAATACATAGATACATACATATGTGTGTGTTTTACGGATACTTATACTACCATATTGTGGCTCTAAAAATAATAAACATATGCAAATAATCCTATTTCAAGTATTATTTCACTGACTGCCTGATCGAATACTTCAGTATTTGTTTTTCACTACTTCAGTGTTTGTGAACCGACTACACAGAGTCCTGAAACTTTAGCTGCCAATAAACTTCAGTTGTGATTCTGAGACGGAACACAAGCTCTCCCACCCACAGTGCTATTCTCCTGCTATATGCAGGACCCAGGTATGTGGAACACACACACGCACACGCACACACACACACGCGCACACACACACACACACGCACACACACAGTCTTTTCTCTTCTCCAGCAGCGTCTCACTTCATATTCACATATTCTCACCTGGGAGTGGCCCACTTTTCTGTCTTTGCCTGCTGAGCAGCTAAAAACAGCCCCTGGAAACGTCCTCGCTTTGTTCCAGTCACGATGTTGCGTCACCTTGGACGCTTTGTTCCACCTGATGGTAGAAACATGTCCTACCGTCTCTTCTGCTGTCCAGTCAGGCCCGTTCATCAGGAAGCCTCTCTACAAGAGTGCGTCACTCTGCTGCTGGGGACTCAGCTTCTACTCTGACCTACTAAAGAGCCTGAATATGTTGGACGCGCTGATCACCAGTGAACGACCACGAGTTTGACATCACGCTGGACGTGGTGCGTGTGAATGTAATGCAGCTGCAGGCAGAGTCCTTGTCAGCACTGTAACTGAGCAGTGTCTGTGCATTTCCAGTTCAATGTCTCACTCTCACTGAACACACAAAGATGATTGCGGTCTGACCTGTGAGGACATGCCATGACACGGGTACAGGATGGCTTTGTCGTCATCCTCGGAGCCCTGGTCCAGGCAGTAGCCGCTAGCCTTGCTGTTCCTCACCTGAAAGATACAACCAGAGGTGCTGCAGCCTTCACATCCATCTTTACTTAAAAATGAAATGGACAACCAGGAAGTGGTCATTTCCTGGTTCCCCCACCAACAGGAAGTGAGCATCTCCAGGTGCCTCCACCAACAGGAAGTGGTCATCTCCTGGCTCCTCCCCCAGCAGCCAATAGGATCGCTCCATGTGATTGTGGTGATTGAACCAGTAAATCAGCTGAACAAAAGTTGATGATCTTCCAGGTTCAGTTCATCAAGATCATCTTCACTAATGAACCCTCTGATGATGCTGGAAGCCTGGATGTTAGCAGTGCTAAGCTAACGGTAGCCTAGGGAGGAGCTACACCAGGGTCACATGACTTCAAGGTCACCACCACTAAGCTTCAGGCTTCTTGTGTTTCCCCCTGATGACCTTTAATGACCTCCATGACCTCTGTAGGCTCCTCTAGGCTCTTGTTAGCAACCCAGGTTTTTAAGACTCCACCACTCCACCACCCTGATATAGAACTGAACCTCCACCATCCACCAGTCTGGTGTTACTGGTGGATCTGATGTAGACCTGAACCTCCACCATCCACCAGTCTGGTGTTACTGGTGGATCTGATGTAGACCTGAACCTCCACCATCCACCAGTCTGGTGTTTACTAGTGGATCTGATGTAGACCTGAACCTCCAACATCCACCAGTCTGGTGTTTACTGGTGGATCTGATGTAGAACTGAACCTCCAACATCCACCAGTCTGGTGTTTACTAGTGGATCTGATGTAGACCTGAACCTCCAACATCCACCAGTCTGGTGTTTACTGGTGGATCTGATGTAGACCTGAACCTCCAACATCCACCGGTCTGGTGTTTACTGGTGGATCTGATGTAGAACTGAACCTCCACCATCCATTAGTCTGGTGTTTACTGGTGGATCTGATGTAGAACTGAACCTCCAACATCCACTGGTCTGGTGGATCTGATGTAGAACTGAACCTGCTCATATCTTCAGCTGCTGGGAGCCACACCCCTGATTTCAGGTCCCTGACCTGGAGACCAGGGAACCAGACGTTCTACTAAGAGAACTGATTTCTGGGTTTTGCTATTTGGGGGAAAGAGATTTCATTTCGATTTCTTTCTTTGACAGGACAAGTTATTCAAGTTGTACCTCTCAAAGATTTAGAATTTAAAAGTACCTTGGGCAGTAAAAATCTGTCACAGGAAGTGGTTATGTACAGTATGTCAGCAATACTGCCTCGTCTATCTACATCTCGTGGATATTGACATGCTGCTGGTGGTTTCTGCTCCTTGTTGTGATCACATTTGCTGCAGAAGTGAAAAAGAAAGCAAATCAATGTGTGTATTTAGAACGGTTCCCTCCTGCATGCGTGTTGCAGCTGCTGCCACCTCCAGCAGTGACTGATAACCTCAGACTGACGGCCAGGCCATGACAGGATATCAGCATGCAGCCATCGGTCCCGGTTCTGTCTCTGCCTCTCCTCCTGGCCCCAGATGGCGTGCATTGATCATCAGCTGGTGTGATTTGAATGCGTATGGCTTCATTTCCAGACTGTGACATATCTATCATGCACTGTTGTCAGGAAGGGTTCCGGTCCGCTGCTCTGACCAGCGTGGCCGGCTGCGGCACTGATGCTCAGTGACTGATGACACACACTTCTACTGCGGCAGCTGTGTGGCAACACAAGGTAACTATTTTTCAGATTGTCAACAGATCTGAAATAGTGGCGCTTAAGTCGGCGTGCTGCGTGGAGCCCACTGGCTGGCCACCAGAGGAAAACCAAAACAAGAGGCGTGGAAACAAAGATGCTTGTGAGATCTGATGGATCGAGAGGTTAATTCTGATGTATTCTGACGTCACTTTTGTGGGGAATATTGTTCTGCTTCTGTTTTCCAGCGTTGACATTGACAGGAGACCAAGAGCTGTGGATGCCTGCGTGCGTGCCTCTGAACGGCGTCTGACTCTGGAATGTGTGTTCAATTCTTCAACCTGTCATAATCCTGTTTTCTTCCCCCACTGTGCTGCGTGTGCAGCCAAGCCCAAAACAATCAAGTAAGACGGGAAAACTAATAAGAGTTTAATTAAAATTCATTATGAGGAAATGGCGTCTAATCCTGTCTGGTGATTCTGCATTGCTATAGCAACAAGATACCTTTGCCTTAAACTGGATACAGTTAATTCATTTGTATTATCTTTTAAGAATAATCATTAATGTGGGGAGTAAGCTCATTACTGTGGTGGGATTGTTTATCTGCACTGATTAATCTGTGCTTAATCACTGTTGATGTGCAGAGTTTTACAGAAGCTACCGCATATTCGCTACCGACAGAAGCTAAAAGTCCTCTCCGTCTAACTTCCTGTCATTTATCTTCAAAACCACATTGTTTCTTGAAACCGCAGACAAGGACATGTGGGCTCACCTCGCCGTATGTGATGGTGTTGTTGTAGATACGCATCTCGGGGTAGACGTGCTCAAGGTACCAGCGGAAATTCCGACACTGGAGTCTTTTTCTCAAAGCCAGGCGCTCGGAGACATCTCCAAAATCAACCCCAGGGTTCTGTTGGCAAACAGCAGGAGATTAAAACAATCCAAGCCGGCAGGAACTTTACTTACCTGAGAGCAGGAAGCAGCAGCCAGGCGTTGAGGTGCTGAACGCAACAGGCGCCGAGTTACCAGACGGAGAGACGAAGCATCATGAGAGGAAACTCTGATTAGCTGAGCCCTCGTGGTGCTTTCAGACTGATTTAGGGGAAATAATCAATGATCTATCTGGCTCAGAACACACACGCACACACAAGATGTGTATAGGTGTGTGTGTGTGTGTATTTAAAATAAAATAAAATATTTAATATCACTATATTTCAAGATTAATTCATTATGGGTTTCAGGATCCAGTGTAATCCAGTGATCCAGTGAGGTGTCAGTCACTGTAAAGTGTCAGGGGTGTGCCTTTGTGTGTGTGTGGTCTCATCCTGGCTGAGCAGCCATTAGTAATCAGAGTGAAAGTAAAACCACAGTGGCTGAGGACCGGCACAGACAGTGGCAACACCAGAAGACTGAGAACACAGCTTCATCAAACGCGTGTGCAGCATAAAAACACTGCAAATACACACAACACATCCAGATACACACAGACCAAGAACACCGGGAGCACCTGAAAAACCTGGAGCACCTGAAACACCTGGAGCACCTGAAACACAGGGAGCACCTGAAACACCTGGAGCACCTGAAACACAGGGAGCACCTGAAACACCTTGAGCACCTGAAACACCTTGAGCACCTGAAACACCTTGAGCACCTGACACCTGGAGCACCTGAAACACCTGGAGCACCTGAAACACCGGGAGCACCTGAAACACAGGGAGCACCTGAATCACCTGGAGCACCTGAAACACAGGGAGCACCTGAATCACCTGGAGCACCTGAAACACAGGGAGCACCTGAAACACCGGGAGCACCTGACACCTGGAGCACCTGAAACACCTGGAGCACCTGACACCTGGAGCACCTGAAACACCGGGAGCACCTGAAACACCGGGAGCACCTGAAACACCTGGAGCACCTGACACCGGGAGCACCTGAAACACCTGGAGCACCTGAAACACCGGGAGCACCTGAAACACCTTGAGCACCTGAAACACCTTGAGCACCTGAAACACCTTGAGCACCTGAAACACCTTGAGCACCTGACACCTGGAGCACCTGAAACACCGGGAGCACCTGAAACACATGGAGCACCTGAAACACAGGGAGCACCTGAATCACCTGGAGCACCTGAAACACAGGGAGCACCTGAAACACCGGGAGCACCTGACACCTGGAGCACCTGAAACACCTGGAGCACCTGAAACACCGGGAGCACCTGACACCTGGAGCACCTGAAACACCGGGAGCACCTGAAACACCGGGAGCACCTGAAACACCTGGAGCACCTGACACCGGGAGCACCTGAAACACCTGGAGCACCTGAAACACCGGGAGCACCTGAAACACCTGGAGTACCTGAAACACCAGGAGCACCTGAAACACCGGGAGCACCGAAAACACCGGGAGCACCTGAAACACCTGGAGCACCTGAAACACCGGGAGCACCTGAAACACCTGGAGCACCTGAAACACAGGGAGCACCTGAAACACCTGGAGCACCTGAAACACAGGGAGCACCTGAAACACCTGGAGCACCTGACACTGGGAGCACCTGAAACACCTGGAGCAGCTGAAACACTGGGAGCACCTGAAACACCGGGAGCACCTGAAACACCTGGAGCAGCTGAAACACTGGGAGCACCTGAAACACCGGGAGCACCTGAAACACCGGGAGCACCTGAAACACCTGGAGCAGCTGAAACACCGGGAGCACCTGAAACACCGGGAGCACCTGAAACACAGGGAGCACCTGAAACACCGGGAGCACCTGAAACACCGGGAGCACCTGACACTGGGAGCACCTGAAACACCTGGAGCAGCAGAAACACCGGGAGCACCTGAAACACCGGGAGCACCTGAAACACAGGGAGCACCTGAAACACCTTGAGCACCTGAAACACAGGGAGCACCTGAAACACCGGGAGCACCTGACACTGGGAGCACCTGAAACACCTGGAGCAGCAGAAACACCGGGAGCACCTGAAACACCAGGAGCACCTGAAACTGACCACCCTCAGCCACGTCTCTGGTCCTGACTACTCTTGTGTCTTGGATAGCACAGTAGCTTTGCTTTGTGTATTTGTGTGTGTGCGTGTGTGTGTCTCCCAGATGACATGTTATATAATCATGACCTCACAAACAACAGTGTCACATGTGACCATAGAACCCTTGAATCAAGAGATTTTAATTGGGTCCGGTTCGTCCGTTCCTTTCTAGAGCGCTACGTAGCTGAAGCAGGGTGAAAGGATGCTAACTGACTTCCTGTTGCCATGGTTTCTGTGGCGCTGGGATGAAATTACTTTGTGAATTAGTGTTGAATGTCTTGTCTTATATTAACTGATGCAGTTACAAGTCATCTCATAGTTTGACAACATAACACAACAAATTTCCATCGAGTTCAAGCGATACTTCACCTAAAAACTATATTTGGCCTTTAAGTACTCACTGCCAGGAGTCTTGAGCTCACAAAGGTGTTTCTTCCTCCTGCGTTTCTTCTATGTGACTCCAGAATTAAGAAAGAGCCACCCATGCGTATTTAGCTTGAAGGCTAACAACAGATAAACTGTCTAAACTCATGAATTTACAAACCCTGTGTGTCACCGTCCGATATTATCCAAGTCTTCTTGTTGGTTTTTGTCTGAAATCCAAGGATTTTTTTAGATTTCCGAGCATCCAGCTGGATAAAGAAGACCTGGATTATGCTGGATTTTTCGGGACAGTTTAGGTGTTGCTAATAGGGGGTGGTAGCTTTAGCACTTCAGAACGATCCCTGCAGGTCACAAGGTTCTGACTGGGCTGCCAGCCAGAGCAACAACAACAACAACAACAACGACAACAACAACAACAATAGCAAGCCTAATCGTCTGCTGTTGTGGAGCTGGAGTGTGGGTGTGGAGTCGGCCATTGTAGTACATCATAAAGCCTCCTCCCACAGAGTAATTGCGCTCTCAGTCGGTAGCTTAGCTAATAACAAGAATGGTTGTATTGTGTACAGGTAGGAGGTGTGTGTGTGTGTGTGTGTGTGTGTGTGTGTGTGTGTGTGTGTGTATGTATGTTTGAGTTGGGGGGGTGGAATGGAATAATCGTAGCCATACGTCGTTGTACTGTACACAGAGTAACTCTGCACCACAGGACATGCGGTAATAACATGCCACAGTGCTGTGTTTGTAATTGCACTGAAGAAAGGCTGCAGTCTGATTGAAGCCCCCCTCCCTCGACCCCCCAGTACCCACGTCTCCACACACAATTGTTGTATTTACACTTGACACTTCCTGCCTGCATTTAGAGAATTCTCCTGTAATGATGTTTTTGTCCAATTTGTGGGCAACATGCAGGCATCATCAGCGTATCAGAGGAGTGCGTGACAGTCAGTCAGGAACGTCAGCGGCATTCTGAGGTCTTCTGACGTCCTTCACTGACAATCAACTGGTTCTGTGAGGTTGAGGAGGCAATTAAGATTCAATACTAAACTCTTCATTAATCAAAGTAGCTGTTTATTATTTTGCAGCCAATTTCAATAGACCATTGGAAGCAATTAAGCTAAACTGATGTGTATGAAAATAGGCTGATTAGACTCGTCTCATTGGCTTGGTGCACGTCTCCTGTCCGTCTGGACTGAGACTCCACCGCTGCTCTGCTCTGCCACCAGTGTGAAGGTCAAGTGGGATGAAATCTGAATTTCTATTGACTGGTGTCTCCTGAGACCTGGGCTGCATGTCTGAATGAGCGAGTGAGAATAGAAAAGAGGGAGCCGAGGGAGCCGAGGGAGCGAGAGTAATCTTTGACAGAGAAACTTACATTCATGGGAATGTTCCAGGCCATGTAGACGTGGGATTTGTATTCATCCATCCACACTTCGGCGGCTCGCAGGGCATTGCGCTTAGCATAGTAATCAATGTCATTGTTGTAGGGCTTCTTGGTGCGCTCGATGTGGGCGACTCGGGCACACGGCAGGACTTCCATACTTCCCCCACACTGCCACACCTGGACAGCAGCAACAAAGAGTCCAATTAAAAGTGGAATTCAAAAGAACTGCTGGAGTCCATGAAGCTGGGGGGGGGGGGGGGGGGGGGTCATGTGACAGGAAACATTTGTCACTTCACTCACACATTCCTGAACCTCCATGTCAAAATTCAAGTACTGAAATGTGGCACTTCTCGGGGTCTCGTTGGTGGCTGCCTGGAGGGCTGAGGAAAGTCTCTGGACCGACTCCTGAGCGTCAGGCAGCGTGGAGACGTGACAGTAGAAACAAATGAACAACTCTTTTGAACCGCTTGTTGTTGGTTGGTCGAGCCTTCCACCATAGTCTCTCCCATTTGTGTACGCGGCTATCTTTAACGTGCTACACATTCTCTGGATCATACAACTAGCAGTTGCTATGCTTTGCTGAACTGAGAGGAAACTCAATAAACCTCTGAGTGTCATCTGGCCCATAAATACAAAAACCCTCCGAGACTTACCTGCGACAAGCAGAAACCGGAGCACCTGAGAGCTGTCTGGATAAAGAGTGATATGTAAAGCCAGGCAATAAATCTATGTCATCCATCGCAACACAAAGTATGGATTGCTGGAGGACTGAGGGATGTTTTAACGCTCAGGCAAACAGACCCGCCGTAGCAGAAGAGTGGCAGCACACTCGTCACTCATCTCTCAGGGCGCAACACAAGATCAGAATTTTAAAACCGTCTGAAAACAGCAACCTGGACTCATAAACAGAATGGAAATCAGCAGATCTGGGCTGAGCCGTGCAGCGGGGGGCACTTTGACTCTCACACAGGGGCATCCGAGTGTGACAGTGCACGTTCACATCCATACACTCACACAACCTGGAGCCTTCACCCCCACCGCCTCGTCATGATCATGGCCAACGACACCAGATGTTCTGAACCATTAACTTCTCCCTGAACCAAAAGCCATGCCCACTGCGCAGCGGTAGAGGGGAACACTGCTGTAAAACTATTTTCTCAGTTCCAGAGCGAGTAAAGGCAGATATTTTAGCTGACTGTGTTTGTTTAATGCCAGGGGACATCATGTGATCCCTGGAGCGAGCGGTTAACTCTGCAGCGCCGTCTACTCACTCAGGGAAGTCGCTTTGGTAGAATCCAGCCTGGCCGCATCGTGGCTAACATCTCCTTACCAATACTTTTACCACACTATACTGTATTAGTAATTTAAATAGTGTCAATTGGTAAAAGTGGAAATCACAGCATCATATTCAAAGTACCTGTATTAGTACTTCATTAACTGCCAAAGACCTGACTTTCCAGTGCAAAAAGAAAATGATAATTTTAGAACCATCAGGAGTTTTACAGTGGGAGGCAGCTGGCGAGCGAAAGAAGCTCTCTCAAGAATTACAAGCCACATTTAATTTCACATTCATACATTTACTGGTTCAAGGAAAAAGCTCAAATTCATTTTTTCCTGAGATGTATTCTCAGACGGGAACATGGGTGTGAGAGGAACCAATATTTTCAGTATTGATCATCCCTCATTGATTTACATTTGGCCATTCAATTAAGAAGGTTCACAGCAGAAAGCTACAAGAACGGTCACTGGGGGTGAGGCCTGAGAGTGGCAGCCTGTCCCTTCCTGACTCCAAGAGCCACATTTGTTAAGGAATCAAGAAATGATTCTATGCATGCGACGGCCACCTGATCGCCATTGCAATGAGCCAAACTTCCTCTTCTGTTGAGGGAGGTTAAATGCAATCCAAGACAACATTGACAACTTACGATCACTGCAACTTTTATTTTCTAACCTTGGAAAAACTGGAGACTGAAAACCTCCTGGTGCCTCCAGGAGCTGCCAGCCTGAATCAGCTGCTACAGTCTCTGGGCAAATCACTCTCCATAAACACACAATGCAGCGGCACATTAATTGAGATGCGCAGCACACATTTCACTTGACGATTCTCCTTGTAAATCTCCCGAGCGTGTTGAACTAGCCACAGAAAACCAGGGAAGACTGAGAATGTAAGAGTTTTGATCGGCTTTTAGACGTTTCATGTTTTCCTCTCAAACGTGGACTGTAACACTGAGATTATCCACCATGTCCACCCTGGACGTGGTGGTAGAATAAGTTGGGAACATCATCGGTCACCTGCAGTGTTCAAACAAGCGGAGGACTGATGATGATTAAACAGCCAGGTCACATGAGCAGCAGCAGCTCCATCGCCTGCTCCAGCAGGCAGCAAAGATGTCGGCAGCCTCCAGACATGTAGCAAGTGTGCCGCCGCTTTCATGGAAATGAGAACCTATCAAACATTTACCGAGTCCCAATTATCATAATTCACATGTTTCTGCAACACTCGAGGGTGTGTGAGAGCTTGACTTTAATTGTACGTTAATCAAGGCCCTTCTTTCGCTCTCATCGTGTCCTCTGTCTCAGAAGTGGAGCGATTTGCTGGGGCCGTGGCGCCGCCACTGCCTGGCCGACCCCTCATCTTCACAGCTCCTGATCCGTGGTGACCCTGGCCTGAAAAATCCATTAGTACTTTAGAAGTATTTGCATTGCTGCTGCCCATAACAAGTACTGCTTTTCCTCAAAAGCCTTTCATGGCTGGTGAGTTTATGTGGGTGCATGTGTGATACCTTTCCCCCCTCCATCATGCTCGGTAAAAACATCTGTCTTTGCTTCCTTTATCCAGGTTTCCTGTTTAAAATCAATAACTCTGAGTGTGTGTGTGTGTGTGTGAGGGTCTGTTTGTTAAGTGATTCTGGATATGTGCACTGATGGGTAATTGAAAATGGGTGTATGTGTAATTGCAGTGAGGAGTTTGCCTGCCGACACTAAAAGCAAATTGAAGATCAATATTTTCTCCACCAGCATCTCCAGAGGGTCAGAAACCTGTTAGCTAACCAGTCTAGCAGGGCAGCTTTAGCATCTCTTTACATCAAATCAGTCTTCATTGAAGTGCAGCAACACGTTTACTGAAGTATTTTAGTCAGTAATGAAGAGGAGGCAGCAGTTTCTCTCTTACATCTGAATATAAACACACTATGTTTCAACCCACTGCACCGGGGGAAGGTAGTAATCACCCCAATGAGCTCTTTGGTTTCGATCATACATCACGACACAGTTTGCTGTCGGTCACAATGTAAGGAAGCTACTAGACACCCAAAAGGGACTTCAAAGCAAAGCCCAGAACTTGAGTTCACCACGTCCTTCCAGCCGCTTGCTGTGCAGATACATTTGTGCATTTATTTACTGCCCATTATTGTCTACGTGTCCGTGTACCGCACCCTCCCTCCGCGGAGAGATTGGAGCTTTCCTGCACATATGGCTGTGTGACGGGCTGGAAAGACTGTCCTCCTGTATTAGCCAACATCTGCTTACGACATAACCTTTATTCTCTGGGCTCAGAGACAATCTGCTGATATGAAAAAGCTCATCAAAACCACCAACTTCACAAGCACGGGGCGCCGAGGTAAATTTTTTCCCTTAATTTACCAGTGAATGACATGTAGACGCCATCTGCAGGGAGTCATCTGAGCCTTTGAGGATCATCAGTGCTGATGTGACCTTCTTCTACACATGAGAGAATCACTGATCTGATGATTCGGAGGAAAAACAGGTGGTGCTCAGCAGACCGCCGGCTCGGCGTCACATCTCCGGACAGCTCGCACTCGGAGGCTTCACCGTGTTTTCATCACCAGAGTGTCAGTCCCAGCAGAATCAAAGGAGGATTTTTTTTTACCCCACAAACATAAAAGACGATGGGAATGTAGACGCACTCAGGACGAACACCTCCACGCTGGGGAAACGACTCACTGGAGCAAACCACTCGACTCAAGAGGACATGCAAACACAAGTGAGCTTTTCTGTGCGTATGCATGCACCGATCATCCCTTCTTATTGTTCCAATAAATCAATAGTCCTTGAGAAACCTTGAGAAATGTACAGGACATACAAGTATGTGGATTAATGAAGCAGGGATGCACAGCAACCATCCGTACTTGGAAATACTGTAATTTGGTAGAATATAATGAGGTCCAAACACCAAGTGAAGCCATTGAAATCCTGGACCTCCTCTGACATCGGGATTCAGCAAGGTCCATGTAGGATCTGACCCTGGTAAACGCACAGCCACAACCATTAAGAGGAAGCACTTAACACTGATGACTTTGATGTAGTGTAATGTAATTACTAATTTAATTTAATTGTCGCTGTACATGCAGTTAGTAGATTGCAGCCGGACCATTTGCCTGATAAGCTCCATGGGAATACGGAAAACATCAGCCATAAAAAACATAAAAGCTATTAACAGCAGTAAATAGATTTCCATCAGCTCCATTACACATCGCCATCAACACACCAGGACGGCGGCACAGTGAGACTTACGAGCGGCGTGTGGACGGTTCCTGCATTTATATTCTTGTAAAGTTTCACGGTTGACTATCATTGGTTATGAAAACTCTGGATAACTACGGAGCATCATAACAATTAATGGGCCCCGGTCAGAATTTGTAGATGACAATCTCACAGCTTTAATTGATGAAAGTGGGTGGGAACAATTCCAGAGTATAAAATAAGTCCTGCACCGCAGAACCAGCGTGACAGCGGAGGACGACGAGCAGCCGTCAACCAAGAGAACACCTCCAGAGTTCGGGTTTGACCGATGAAGAAACTTGATCCATGGAGAAGTTTGTTCGCTGACAGAAACTGGAGGTGATCATTTCTGGTAAATGTGAGTCGCTGACTACAAGTAGGGAGCTCCAGTGTGTTAGCAGCCATCAGGGTTCACACTAGAAAACAGCATTTTCCAACAATACATCGTGTTGACGCTCCAGCAAGTGCATCGTAATTTTATTCTTTTAGTTTCCATCAGAGAAGTTTGGCTTCCAGAACATGAATTTCCCAGATAAATGTCCCAAACTGTAGGAGCTTCAGAAATACTCAGGGAAAAGTAATGCTGGTTTGGATGCTTGAGAGGTTTCGCTAACGAGTCTGAAAGCTGTTTTTAATTCAGTAAACAGCAACGCCACGACTATGTTAATGAGAAATGTAGCAGCGACTGCTGTTGCGCACGCACGCACGCACGCACACACACAGTCTCAGCCAACACGTTAAGATCATGCACAGCAGCGCTCCGATGACGCCATGAGGACACATTTTCATTCTTTGGTCTATCATCATATTATATTGCATGACCCTGATTAAGACATGATATTTTTTGTCAGACATGAACTAGTTTTGCTAAGTTTTTGAGAAATGTCATCATATATAAATCTTAAACTTCACACATCATAAATGTGAGTTTGTCCAACAAAAACAGACACCAAAGCACACAAACCAGACGCAAGAGCGCCGATGTTCGAGATTCGGACCCAGGACCAGGATCGACTGTCATCCGACCCGCCAACATCGCCATGTGGGCATTTCCTCTCTCGCGGTCCAACAGGGAAAGATGGTGAGCAGAGAAGGTCTATGAGCAGCTTGGAACCCAAACTGAAGTGATGAAAGGGTGGGCTGAGGTCACCCCGCCCTCTTCATACAGCCGCTCGCTAACAGACGCCTGACGTCTTTTGACAGACACGGAGAAGGAAATTAGCCAGCAGCAACAAACAGAAGCCCCCGGCGCGCCCAAACAAGAGGAGCTACAGCCTGGGGTCACCCAGAGTTCACCTCAGCTCAGCCACAAACAGACTCCAGTGATCTGGAGCGCTTGTGCTCAGCAGGAAAGATGAACAACCTGCGCTCACGGAGGAACGATCACTTCCAAAAGAAGAGGACAGAATCCTGCTGTCAGGCGGAGTTTCCTCTGACACCGAGACGTTTTTCACCGGGAAACATTGAACATGGCAGCTGCATGGCAGACTCATCAATCTCCTGCGTTCCTGAACCAAAATCTGAATATTGGAAAAAAGTCAGGAGTCAACATTTGTAATCCTGCTCTTGTTTTGATGAAAGTACCTTCATCTGTGACACAGAACTTTACTCAAAACACACATAAATGCCTCAGCGGCACACAAAGAGCTTCACAATGTCATTGACTCTCTGTCCCCACCGCTCACATGACATGGAGTCCTTCCATCCACTCTGATTATATGTCTGGCGTTTCATGAACCATCACTAAACATGAGCAATCTGTAATATTTTTAAAAAGAGAATCATTGTCAGGCAGACACTGAGCTGCTAGTCGGTTGGTACCGTGGACGCTGCACTGTGCACGTGTGTGCACAAAGGCCCGTGAGCGGCATGACATGCTGCTCCACACGTCAGTGCTGCAGCTAATGGACAATCACACACATGCGATTATCGACATGTTGGAGTTGTGAAACATCGATATCAGAGTCCGCAGGGTGTCACGATGCCGCGCTTTCGATAGTTCATCCTCACCCCGGGGCCTCACGTGAGACAGAATTCCTAACTCGGATGTTTCCGTGTGCACACCTGTGTCACACAGCTTCCCTCAAGTTCGCCACAATTAACTTGTAAGACATCCATCCGCCGACTTACTGCACCCACTTGGGATAACGAGTTGTGTGCGCTGTTATGTCTGGGGAATTTCACACGTCCCTGTTTTTAATTGAAATGTTCTCCACTCTGCAATTTCTATACCCAAGGGAGGCTTTTTGCAGGATAACGTCCCAAAAAGCCTCATCCATTTCAAAGAAATGCCAGCAAATGCTGATTGCGAGTGAAGTGAATCCAGCCTGCATGTTAATATTTTTAGGGTTGTGGAGAGAAAAGGACATTTCGACCAAAATGCAATAATTTTATGGGGCACAGTTGACTGGAAACAGAGGAGGACACACAATATCAGAGCAGACAGGCGCTAACCTTCGTCTCATTTCGAATTATCTTTAGCGTAGTGCACTGTTTACTCACACCGCAACTAATTTCCTGATCCGAGAGCTGTGAACGTCGCAAGTCCTTCGTCAAAGCTGTCATGAGTGAGAAGAAAATCCACATGGAAACACAGAGATAACGCATAAAGAACTACAAACTGTCCTGCTCGTTTTATCATCCGCCTGAGTTATGGAATGAATTTTTTCTATTGTTTCATAATTTATGACTTATTGTCCTCCATCAGCAAAGGAGGAAGTGCAGTACTGATGAGTCTCTGGAGCAGCGACTGCGCCCTTTAATTACTAGATATAAAAAATGTAGAGTTTCACAAATTAGGACACAGACTAAACATCATATCACTTATTTAGGAACTACCAACCTGTCAAAGTAATGCTCTTAACTTATTTTTAATTCCATAATCCTCAAGTCATTTACTGCTGGCTGATAAACTGTGGAATTGAAGTCTGCTCATCTCTGGGAAACACAGGGCTGCAAATTCACACTTACAATAAGAAACAATGTAAAAGAGCAAGAAAAGCAAGCAATTAATGCTGGGTGCCTCGCTTTGTACAGACAAAGCGACAGACTTGATCACAAAGTTTGTGAGGTTTCTCAAGGAAAGGCAACAGAACACTGATGCAGCACGAGATTAATGCTGACAACGAAGGAAGGAGTGGCGCGACCACAGAGACATTAAGAGAAGTTCAGTAAAAGCTGATAAAATAGATGCGCCTGCCTGGTGGTAAACTCTCATCTGCCATTCTATATCTGAATGAGGAAAAACCTACAATTTGCTAACCAAACGTTAGCTGTTGTGGTCGTGGACCGTGAGTGACGGGTACCAAGGCTGTGGTTAGACATGCTAGTTGTGGTCCGCCGTTGCCCCCCGCAGCCCCACGTCCAGCTCCCTGGTCCCCGCTAGCGTTAGCTTGCCTTGCTGCAGCAGCGCTAGCGTTAGCTTGCCTTGCTGCTGCAGCAGCGCTAGCGTTAGCTTGCCTTGCTGCTGCAGCAGCGCTAGCGTTAGCTTGCCTTGCTCCTGCAGCGTGGCGTTCGACCAAGTTTTCGGCAATTATCACCATCAATAATGTGATCGTTTCTTTTCATTACAGAAACTGTGTTTCCGTAATGGAGGGATGTGACCAGATCTATCATGGCGTGCTTTTCTATGTTCAGAGAGAGGAGGAGAGGGCGGAGTCTCCCAGATGTCTTGTATTGATTTTGTTTTTGAGGCGATTCCTATTGGTAAAATACACACATGTACAAGATGTAATACTGCAGAGGGAAAACGCCACACGGCGAATCCCACTGATCCGGCTGAGCTTCTGTTCGTCACTGTAGGCCACGTGGACGTTGCTACTAAAAGCACACGCTACATTTGCTTCCAACATCTACGCGAGACGGGCCGGCTGACCTGCACTCTCTTCATCTGGAGGTTTTGCTGTGATGAGTGACGTTTCAAAGCACTGAGCGCTCTTCCATTGACAGTCTGGATGTTAGCCAGGCCTTGTGCTCTGTCTCTTCTATGCATGCCTCCTTTTTCAGCCTCTCCTTCTCATAAAATGGAGGATGTTGATAGAGAGATAGATACACACAGAGGCTCTTCTTAGTGCGCCTGTCGAAAACTAATTCCATCCCGCCGCTGCCCCTTGTCTTTGCTAGGACTGCTGGTTCGCTGCTGCTGCTGCATCAGCGTGGGCTCATCCTCTTCAAACGCTTTTGGCCTTGAAAGATCATTTCAAGTTTTCAGCCAAAGTCTGAGACACCTGACAGAGGCAATAACGTGGAGAGATTAACTCGTGCTTAGATGATGAGTAATGAGTAATAATGAGTAGGTGTGAGACGGAGCAGCCTTGTTAAAAGTTGACGAATTTCCAGGTGACGATAACGTCCACAAAGAGAGCCTCTCGAGCTTCCTCCTATAATTTAATTGTCCTGCACAGCAGAAGGATGAAAGATGTGCATTCCATCTGAAATGATCTTAATTACCTTGTCAACATGTACTCAAGTTAAAGTGGGAGTATCGGCAGTCACTCTTGAAAGAGGTTTTAATGAAGTTTAGGATTCACATGGATAACAGGCAAACAGACGAGGACTGTCTAATTACTGGTCCCCCCGGCCCTTGACGCCAAATCAGCAACCCTCCCAGGTGCGCTGATGCTCAGGAATCCAGTCTGAAGCCGTTTCCAGGCTCAGGCGTCTGCAGCGTGTCGCTGATAAATGGTAATTATATGTTTTCCTTGGACAGAATCAGATACAACCTGGAATCACAGCACACAGAGCACAACACAGGTCTGCAATTATATATGCTTGGAATGCGCCCATGCATAAACGCAAAGCCTGTTTATGACGGTCCGCTGATTGGGTGCAAATGCTCCAGGAAATTCCATGACAATTCAAAGCACACGTGGCGCTGCAGCGTTTGTCAGCGTTGTGTCATTGAAGAGCTGCAGCAGCTCCACTGGGTTCTATTGAGGGAAGCTTTACACCTCTCCTCCATCCTCTCACCTCCATGCGACACATGCAGGCTGGAACACGCAGTAATGAAGCATGTTGTAAGTAAACCTGAGTCCATTAAGCTCGATTGATCCGGCCACTAAATAATGCAGGTATTGGAAGAGACAAATGCCAGATCAATATCCACAGCTATTGCAGGTTGTATTGACGGAGAGCAGATGGTTTCTTCCGTGCTGTATCTGAGCCGGGTCTCGGCCCTCAGTCAGTATTCTGACCAAATATGCTCAAGACCAACACTACAAATAATTTAGTCCTCTCCCAAGACTCAGCTTGAAACGATACTCCCCTGCAGCCATTAAATGGTGCTTTTATTCTGAATGCCTTGAGACCAGACTCAAAAATGAGACCTGAGTTCAGTTCAGCTCTGCAGCAGAGGAGAGTCCCTCTGGACTCTCATGTGCAGAGGTCAATAAATGATGTAGTGTACTGTACACGGGCTCCAGCGGCATTGCTCAATATGGCATTTATCCAATATGTCTCGATGTTAGTCTCTTTTATTTGATTAAGTGTAAAAGCAGGATTCCTCTGAGGCCTGAGATTTGTTCTCATCTTTGGAAGGACTCACATATGGTCAGCGCCCACTGTCATTTGCTGCTTGACGGGCAGGGCCACGCGGGTGATCCGCAGGCTGCCAGAGTGGCTGGTGTCCACAGATGGTTGGGGCTGACTGCTGTCTCATAACGATGCGCTTGCCCTTCTCAAGGTGACTGCTTTAGCTTTGGAAGGCTGCAGCCTGGAGGAGGCCAAGGAGACTTCCACTCCGTCAGCTGTCCCGTTTGCTCATACGAGCGACACACTGACGCTCTCATCTGCTTCTCATATTTGTAGCTGGATATCTGCATGATAAGCTGCTTAATGGACCAACAATCTACTTTGTTAGCAATTTTTCCAGCTCGTGCAGTTTTGACAATGAATTCCTTTGTTTGAGTATCAAAACAGCAGCAGAGAGGGAGGAACAAGAGGACCTCGGAGAGCAGAGATCTCCGTGAGGGAAGCCGAGCCAGACGCAAGTCATCGCCGAGGTTTCTAGCTGCTGTTTTGCTAAAAGTTTGAGATGGATGTGTTTGACCTGTTAGAAGGACAACAACAAAACAAACAAACAAACAAACAAATAAAAAGACAACATTCTAGTGCCCCCAAGTGGCGCTACAAGTAATTGGCCAGATTAAATGGGTTTTTCCTCTGCCGGTTTCACGGCGCTCCTCCGATGCCGGTGAAAATCGGCCTCATAGTTTTTAACGGTGACAGGCCAACACCATTAGTGAGAACACAACCTCCTCGTGGAGGTAATAAAGAGTACAGTCATACAGTCACGAACGTGACTAAATACAGCAACAAAGCACTCACTTTCACAAATCACCACCTCAGGATTGTGCCAGCTGCCTTTGAATCTGCGAGAACGACAAACCCTGATGGCTGGCGGGGTTGACCAGGCACGATGCTCACGTGTGTCTGATGTTCTCAGAATGAACTCCCCTGTTCTTGTCCTCTCTGTTTTAAAGCTCAAGTTGTGGAGTTGTGGTTGTTGTTGTTTTTTTCAACGTTTTCGTGAGGCAAAGTTACAATCAAGGAAACATACAGATGAGAAGTGAGCAGCAGAGCACGGCTCTGTACTGAGAGAGTAACGTCTTCAACAGACAGGCGTTACATTGAAACAGCATCCACAACCTCCACAACTCGTCTGTGAACAGAGCAAATTACAACATCGCAAAACTGATTTATTTGAGCGCTAGTTGCTGCGTCACCATTTCCCGATGAAGACTGGAGTAGAGCTGCACACTGGGCACTAATCACGGCTGAGTAGGGGACTTGTGATGACGTGGCGCTGAAGCCATCAGCGTCCACTAGAGCCGTACAAGCATCGTGTTCCTGGCACCAGGGAAGGAGAAACAATCCCTTTCTGCATTGCAGTCTGGACGACTTTTATCTAAAAGGCAAAATTAACTGCAGTAAGAATGATTTTGCAGTCCAATCTAGGATGTCCCTGCCCTGTTAGGAGCGTACATAGAAGACCAAAGGCAGGGAGAGCAGCAGCCTCAGATACCCACAGAGTCCTGAACAGAGTGAGCAGCAATGACACCACGGGTGGTAGAGATGGGGCCGGATAGAGAAGGAGGAGCAGGGGTGGGAAGGAAGGAGCAGCAGGAGACTGAAGCAGCTTAAACTGTAATAACAACATAGGAACCAGTTCAAAAGTATGGCAGGAGATGAACTTGGTCGCCCACTGAGGTGGGCTAGCGTGGAACAGCTGATGGTCCGCTGATTCATGAGGCCTCTGAGGTGAGCTCGACATCGCACTCGGCTCCATTAGATGACAGCTCACAGAGCAGCGTCTCAGCCTCATTTAGCCTCTGAGCAGTTAAAATTACTTTGTGAATTCATTTTGGTAAATGTCTACCTGTTTATATCAGCTGATGCAGATAGAGGGCATTAAACTGGACTATCAGCCCACGCGCCGGAATAAAACGTACAAATTTGATTTATCAACACACACTTGTAATCTCATAGTCTGATAACCTGATACATTTTGTTGAAGTGATACTGCACCCAAAAAGTATATTTTGCTTTTCAATTATGGGAGTCTTGAGCTCACTCAGACGTTTCGCCCTCCCGCATCACGTCTGAGTGACTCCAGAATGCAGGAAGAGCCAGCCACGTATGTTCAGCTTGAAGCTAACGGAGACTGATGCTAACAGCAGCTAAACTCTCTTTACACCTGTTGACTGACCCTCCAGGTCGTCTTCATCCTGCCGTATGATTGGGCATCCACCAAGATCAGTTCATAGTAGTGCCTCACTGGAGTACTGAAGTTCTAGCAGCTATCGTGGTCGGTCCATGTACCTGATGGGGAACTAAGACCCAGATCCACTGCTCTGTTCTACAGTAAACTGCCACCCCATTGTAAAGTCTCTGCTGGGGATGCAGAGGGGACCAATGAGGTGATTATGTTCTGCTCCTGTCTAGCTAGTGGCACGGCACACCTTTAATTAGCTCCATTCGCCTCACTCGAGACAGATAATGACCAGGTGCCTGGAGGCCCAGCCCAGGTGGTTATGGAGACGCAACTTCAAAGAAGAGGAAAAAACAGATCATTATTTGGTTCATTACTTCTGAAAGGGTTCCTGGTGAGCTTAATAAATGTCATCGAGAGAAGCAGGCCAACTCATGAGATCACGCGTCTGTCTCTTGGATTTGGAGGGGCAGTTGTTAAACTTTGATGAAAATGAGAGTGATTTCAATGAACTGTTTGGACGGTTTCCTGACGACAGTGGAGCCCAGCATGGGCATATTGTGAGGGGTTGTGTTGTTGTGTTAGCTAATGTTTTGGCAGAACACTGTTGCCATCATGTGTTTGCTGGCAGAAACTTTTAGCAGCCAAATTGTAAAAAAACTGAGCACAAACAAAAAAGAATGTTGTAACAGTTTTATTAGGGATGAATAACAGGATGCTGTCATCCAGGCTTTTCACTCACGAGCCCTCGCTCTTTGACTGTCTCCATTCAATGTCCTCAACAACTGCTCTTCCTCCACCAGTTTGACTCACTTTTTGGACACAGGTCATCAGGGTGGGGGTTTGAGGACAGACCACCCAGTGCGCAGTCCCAACACTCCCCCCCAGGGGACCTGTGACGCTTAAGTCCACATCCTGGTCTCCTGAGAAGCTACGTCAGACAGACACACAGCAGGACATGGTCGTATTTATGTGTCTGACAGAAATCACCGTCTTCCTTTCTCTCAAACGGAGGCTTGACGCTAACAAGAAGTTCTTGTCGAGACCAATTTTCCGGCAGCATCATTGGACAATCCAGCAACAAACATATACAGATTAGAAAGATGAAAACGGGAAAGTTCTCATGTGGTTGATGAGATGTCGCGTCTTCATCTTTCCTCTTTCTCACATCCACCATTGTAAGCCTATCTTGTTTTCTGGAGTTTTCAATGAACCAGCAGAACATTTCAGAGACATCAATGATTTATTTCCCCTGATTCTGGCTTCATTCTTACCCTTTTGGAAACAATACCACATGCTGCGCTCGCCATGTATGATCAGCCCTGCACTTCCGAGCCTCCTATCTGCTAAGAAGGATGCCTGGAGTCCCAGAGAGCAAATTACAGAAGCTCCAACTCACCGTAAATTATAAATACACTGTAACCTTTGTGTGTGAACCCTGTCTTTCATCAGCGCCCTGCAGTTAGATGGCCCTGGGCAAGCTCAGCTTCTCTGAACCGCCCTTGCTAATTGTTAAACTTGTTCTTGTCAATCAAGTCTATCCCCAATGACAACTCCTCAGCCAGCGCTACAATGAGCCTTCGTGCAGTAATTGTTGTCCACTCGCCAAACCCATCTCCATTCCATTAGCGGCTGTGCAGCATGAATGGCTGAAGCAGGTTGATGACTGCAGGCCTATTCAGGCTCTACATGTGCTGAGCGGCTCTTTCCTGTCGCAAGTGTTTCATTTCCTCATGGAGAGGACAGGCAGGCTGGAAGGTAATTGCGTTTGAGGGCACAGGAATATTCAGAAGGGTACAAAACACATTCACACTGAAGAACGAGACGATGAGGCACTTACGTGTGCGAGCCCAAAACTTTGTTGTCGCTCTATATCGCACAACTCTATGAAGTTGTTGTAGATTTAGCAGCAGTCGCCAGCTCGGTCACATGGTTTGTTGGGTGTGAATATAAGCAGCTGTAACCTGGAGGGACGCTGCTGCTGCTGGGTGCACAACACTGAGTTATTTCTCTATGATAATGGCAACCCTATGATCAGATAAAGACATAAGAAGCTCGCTGATTGCATCATTATTGTCGGTGGTATAAAACACATCCTATTGACGAGAGGCGAAGCCACTCTGTGTGGAATAATGAGCAGCTCTGAAATGGTCATCAACAACTATAAATGTCTCAGTCTTCAATAAAGCGCCGCAGCGTTCTGTAAAAGCGAGATACGTTCTCCGGCCTCCATTCAAGTACCTTTTCAAAGGCGGCCGACACTTCAGAGGTGTCGTCAAACCACCTCGAGATTCTGCAATGGATATGGGGACGATTAAATGAAGGAGTGTGGGATCTTTCAAGCATTTCTCATTCCAATAAGCCAAGGAGTGCATTTAGATTCAGAATGGTTCCACTTGGCTGGAGAGAAACATTTTCTGAATTTAAACGCTAACCAATTCTTCAGCAAGCCCTTCGCTCACATGAAGCGTTAAATTCAACTCAAAGCAGCAGCAAAAGAGATTTACATTTTCCGTATAGAGCTTCAGAGCCTTTGGGTTGGCTGAAGATTTGCATTAAGGGATTTTTTTTCTCCTCTCCTGTACTTCCATCTAAGAAATTCTTTGCAAAGTTTAATCATAGCTTCTGTTGACGCCCCTGGGTTTTGTATCTTAAGCTGTATCCCCCAGGCTGGGAAACATAAGGAAACCTCATCATATGCTGTTGCAAATTCTGAATATAGATTTTACATTCCCACCAAGACTGTTCGTCTAAATATTACCTCCTCAAACACTGGATTCATAACAAAGGCTCTCTGTGTGGCCTTCCTGGTGTACCAAAGCACACAAAACCCCCGTCTGGGAAGGAGCGTCTCATTAAAATAAGAACTTTGCTTGCAGCAGTTCTCTGAGCAATTTCCTCATTCCTTTCCTGATTCACTTTAAAAGCAAAAAGTTATTCATCAAAATCACCTCCAGGTGTGAATGCATTCAACGGCAGCGTCGGTAGCAATCAGCGAGTCTTACCCGCATGCCCAGCTCGATGTTCTCGCCTCCGTAGACCTCCATGCCAGGATCCAGCAGACCAATTTCACCAAAGTATTCCCGGTCCACCACAAAGGAGCAGCCAATCATAGCGGGAGTTCTGGGTGAGCAGACAGAGACAGAATCCTTTGAATGTTATTATCCAGCCACTAAACTTCTCCACACCCCCAGTCCACTATAATAACTCAGGGCAGGCTTAGAATGCCACATCTGACTGTGCTCCCCTCTTGTCCTCTCTCAGCCAGGAGCTCCCAGACTTCTCAAAGTCCTGCACCCCTGAAACATCGTCCACAGAAAGTGATGCATGTCTATGAATACGTGACAGTGTCATCAGTAGCTTTGACTCATTGTTCAGCCTCATAAGCATCTTGAATTCCATCAAAACACGACCGATACCATGCACATCAGTTCAGGCTCAGGCTACTTCATCGTACCCACAAGTAGATTTGATTTGCAGTTGAAAGCACAAATTTCAGACACCAGCACAACGCATGGAGAGGATGAAGGTCTCACAGTAAAATACAATATGAGTGATTTCCTGCTGTACTGCCAGCGCTTGTTAGCTACGTCAGAGCAGCACTGGAAGACCTGGAGCAGCTATTTCTGCTGTTCCTATGGTCACGGATCAAGTTTATTTCACCCACATTAGAGCATGTTGAAGAAAAGGACCTGGGGGCTTGTGTTGCTTTACGAGGAACCTAAACGCACTCAGCCTCCCGGAGCAGCATGTAGAGCACGGGTTGAGAGTATTTCTCACAAAAACAAGCAGAGATATCCCAGCCCTGCCGTCAAGGATGGCTTTTTAGTACTATTGTCCTCCAGGTCTTAAGTGCTCTGGGACAGAGTCCCACAGAAAGCCCTCCATTCATATAGAGTAGTCAAGTGTGTTATTTTTGCTCTAAAGTGACCAGAGAGTGGTTTTATTCTCCCCCTGGAGTGACGCGCAGGGTGACTTCACGTACACAGAGAAACACACACACACACACACACACACACACACACACACACACACACACACACACACACAGGGGAGGCAAATGTCTGTCTGCCACTTCGGTTTAAGAGTCATGGCAGGAGGAAGAACCGTAAAGTGGCTGCTGCATTATGATTCATTGACTCTACATTAAACTAGTCCACTGAGCCAGATGCTGTAAACCACCGACTGAGGTGGCTTGAGGTCCAGACCCCCCACCATGCTTGAAACTCCTGGATCAGTTACAAGGATTAATGCGAAATTTCAGGATCCGTTGTTTTGGCGGCAGAGCGACTGACCACGGTTGCCTGGTACGGATTGAGTAATATGATGATCTTAAATTCATTGCACGTCATTCATGATAAATCATTTTGGTTGTGACAGTTTTCAGTTCTTCTTGAATGTCCAGAGGTGTTACATCAAGGGCACCGGGACTTGATTGGTATTCCCCAACACTTCCCCCTCTCACCCAAAAGACTTCTTGTCTGAATGTTTTAGTTTGGGATTTATGCTAATAATCCCTTCTTGCTTTTGGCTACATAAACACTCACTCATCCTCCTTGTCTTTTCCTTAAATTCAATTTTCTGGTCAGTTAGTTCTGTTGCCTCTGACAACGCAGGGACCAAAATGACACGACTGCACATTTAAGATGCTCCAATCATAGCTGGATATTATGTAGATTTGCTTTCCCCATTTTAGTGGGTCATCGAGCAGCACAGCAAAATGGAACAAAACATTGCATGAATTAATCTGGAACAAGACATTTTATTTTGGCTGGACCAGAGGACCAGCATCACACACAGTTGTTACTGAATGATCGAGCTGCACTGCTGAAGTGAGGGTCAAAGGTCATGATCAATCAGCCTCGTGAGGCAAACACGCTGCTCCTAATCGGTACCGTGTGCATACTGGGCGAACAGTCTGGTGTTTCATCAACTCCCCGCTCCAGCTGACTTAGCCAGTGGTTGTGGGTTCACGGCGAAGGGCTGTTGTTCATGGTTCGCTGTGTTCTTTATCCGGACAAATCAGGATTTGCTGGTCTTTTCACATTTGGTTTCCATAATATTTCTCTTTTAGGACTCAAGCTGAAAGAGTTTGGGCTCCCTTGTGAAGACCACTTGCATTCTTAGCTTGTTGGTCCACATGACGCTGGAGTGTAACATTCCCTGCAGTGGTGCTTCAATGATCAGGGGGAACTATTAACTGCCAATATTTGTAATGTGCGGATAAAACAACAGACACAGCACACAGTCAGCCTCCCTGCACCTCATCCCTTCTCCTCCCTTGACAAGTGACCTACCTCGTCTTTCTCTACAGCGCAGACTTGGTGCAACACTCCGGGTTTTCTGTTGTTGGAGCACCGTTTCAGAGTTTGAGGGAGATCAGACTCAGCACTTTCCCTCAGAGACGACGACGATAAAACTCCTGGCTCACTACTGTGCATGTTGTGACTGCTGTGTGTTGAGGGTGCAGTACAGAGTAACGTGCCATCAGCATGTTCACTCATATCGTTGGGTACAGGAGGACAAGAAGAGGACAGAGCAGTTTGGGGGGGCACATTAAATCAAAACCTTGCGTCAGTATTCAATCGCGTGCAGTATTCCCACTATATATGAGAGGCTTTGCTGACCTATGCTGGAGCAGGACTCAGGCCTCTCCCTCGCCGCCCTGCCTCACTGCTCCGACCCCCAGTGGTGAGGCTGCACTCCAGAGACGAGAGGACAAGGACCACAGAGGAAGGTTACCGGACGAGCGTCTGTGTGACAGCATCCATGTAAAGTGTAAGATGTTCCTTCACACTCATCCTCTACTTTGAGGACACATTTGCTCTGCC
This sequence comes from Aulostomus chinensis, assembly GCF_037954235.1. NCBI lineage: Eukaryota > Metazoa > Chordata > Actinopteri > Syngnathiformes > Aulostomidae > Aulostomus > Aulostomus chinensis. The sequence continues at coordinate 30,644,608 of NC_141325.1, read as the reverse complement.
TGTGACTTTGATTCAAAAGCCGAAATTCAGCAACATCTCTGGAGCTTGAAGGAAAGAAAAGAGTAAATAAAACAGTTTGTGAAGGATTTAACTCTCAAATCACTGCAGAGGAAATCTAAATAAATCATCCCTGGTCTAAAATAACCCTCGCCAGTTCTCGTGCTCGTTTATTCCTTTGTTGATTATTCATTGTTGAACATGTTTTCAGAAAAGCATGGATGCTGACAGGAGTCACATCAATCCTGTGTCCATCCAGCACGTGGCACCTTTCTGCTGCTGCGCCATGGTTGAACACAGACGCATGTTTTCTCCCGTATCTGCTTGAGCAAGGTGCTCAGGTAGAAGGGTCCTCCTTCCTGCTTCACCGTGTCACAGAAACAGCGTGTTCTCCTGTGATTGCTTTGTTCGGTGGCGCTGTTGAAGTACAGCACAGCAAGTCTACATGTATAACTTATCCCTTCCTTGTGAATCTACCCCTCAAAGAGAAAATCCTCAGAAAGTGAGCCTTTCGATCTCGAGACACACCCCCAGCGAAGACAGGCTGCATGAAGGGGCGGAGCTTCTTCGGCGATGATGATTTCAGGCTGAAATGGTAAACAAAAACTAGTCCTTAGCAGGTTAGGCTTGGTCGTCTATGTTACCATGGTAACAACGGCTTTAAGTTTCCCATCACCACAGAGAAGTTCTTCTGTCAAACATCCAAGACGATGTCCTGTCCAGACGGAGGCGGTCTCTGTGCCGTCTCTTAGTTGCTGGCTGTGTCCAAACAGGCCTTGAGACGGAGCGTTGAAGGGCCACAGCTTCTGCTGTTGATAGGCAGCAACCTTCAGGAAACAAGTGGCTGAATGATTTCCAATACAAATCCACACAGCCGCCACACTTCAAGCGGCCCTTGAGGCGGTGGGCCGTTTGCAGCGAAGAGTCAATAAGGAACCACGCAGCAGCTCTGAGTTCAGCTTGTGAGGCTCTTGACTGCCCCCCACCACCAGTCCAGCCGCTGACCCTCAAGAACGCATCAATCGTTCTGGTTAATCATGACCCGCTGGCCAGAACTCAGGTCCGGTCTAAACTGTCACATTACACTCTAGGTTTCTAGGAGACGTTGTGTCAAACAGAAGTGTTTAAGCTCCGCTGGACTAAGAGAGGGAATTAAACTCAGGTCAGTGCAGAGCTCTCACCTCCATCCTGAATGAGTCCCACTAGCGCCCGTAGCTCCACTGTCTCTGAGTTTACTCCCACTGATTGATCCCCACCTGAAAACAACATTCATCTCTTCTGTTCATTTCTCCTCTACAACGAACTTTAACTCAGATACTGAACGTTAATTATCAATAAAACACTACAGTATCTAGATATAATATATACGTGTATGTGTATGTAATATACAGTGTTGGGACTAACGCGTTACTGTGTTATTAGTTACTGCCAAAAAAGTAACTTTGGCAGTAACTAATAATCAAATGCATTATTTTTAAAATTCAATAACTCAGTTATAGTGACTGAACGATCCATTTATTAGTTTATGTTACGTTATTTTACTGTCCCGGCTGAGCCACTGTGTCTACTTCCTGTGTGGGGGGGGCTTGGGGGAAGTGCAAGAGACAGGAGGAGAGTGAGACAGGACGAGAGCGAGCTGCGCTGTGGGGGCGTTTGTTCATGACAGCAAGAACGTGCAACACATCACGGCGGAACCTCGGGCGAGTTTCTCCACGTGGAAGTGCGCTCACTACTTCTCCTGCGTTGAGCAGAAGGAGAAACATGTTTCTGTTAAATGCAACTCGTGTCTCGGCACTAAGAGCCTCTCTGGGGCCGCAACAGCAGCTCTCATCTATGAACGCATCCAGGCATCATGTTGCTGACGCTAGCGGGTCAGGGACCGGGTCAGGGACCGGGTCAGGGACCGGCACAGACACCGACACAGACGTCACCTCACCCCGTGCACCTGTTCTTTTCAGCGAGGGAGTGCTACTGCTCGCCAGGCTAAAGTCAATCAATAATCAATCACTTGGAAACATCTTAGTGTTTGTATGAATGTAGACCACATTGCTGAGCAGAGCTCAGTCCAGTGATGAAAATGCATGTCAAGTAGGACAGAGCTCAGTGTTGACAGTTCTGACCTTTTTTGTAACTCAATAGTTACTTTTCCTAGTAATGCTTTACTTTTTGGTTTTAATAACTGAGTTAGGAACTGACTTGCTTTTGAATTGCAGTAACTAGTAACATAACTAATTACTGTTTTGCAGTAACTAGCACAACACTGGTAATGTGTGTATATATATATATATATATACACACACACACACACACACACACACATTTATATATATATATATATTTATATATGAAAAACCACTTTCAGAGGTGAAGAAGAGCCCAACTTCAACTGTGTGAACTCATTTAGCCTCGTGGACTCTGGAGTGTTCCTGCTGCTTCACTCTGAGAACCAAATGTAGATGGAAACATAAAATCATTAATGCAGTGCAGTACTTCTCTGCTCTTTGACCATTAAACTTCAGCATGATTTTGCTCAGGACACACAAACCTGTAATACTGAATAAGAAAACATCCATTCCAGTGTAACACAGGCTTTTAGAAGCTTTTATGAACATTAATAAAAGTTGCTGGTGGTTCAGTAAAACGCCGCCGATCTGCTCTGGCAGAAGGCCGTACTCCCTGCTAACAGATCGACTCAGCGCCATTAACACTTCCACAACAATAATTAAAAGTTCTGTTAGAACTTTATTAAAAACTTTAAGTGGGAAATTTTCTGTCTTGTTTGTTTTCTTTGCAGAAACACAGTTTTCTTTAGTTATTAAGGGTTTCTTTTTTATAGCAACTGTTCTCAAAGCTTCGCCTCTTTCTCTTCAGGAGAAAAATGCTAAATTACCTTTGTAAAATATGCATGTTCAGACAAAACTGCAAAAAAAAGACTACTGTGAGACAGGAGAGACGCCACCTCGTTGAGAACACATGAAACTAAACCCTGTGGTGTCTGGACGATGGCGAGCATTCGTGTAGATACGCTGCCATTCTTAGGGTGTCACTGATTTCAGTCGTGTGGAGGATAAGGATCCTTTTTCCTTCTAGTGGGGACCACAAGTGGAAACTGGTGACCGGATGCATTTATATTTTCATTCATTGATGTACACTGTCCCCACATGGCAAACACAACGAACTCGCAACACCTGGCAATAACAGTGAAACCAGCAGTTATCACTGCCAGCGACCCTCAGAGCGCTGAGGTATCGTTGTCTAGGCGTCCTGTATTCATCTACTCACGGCGTTCGTGTTCACAGGGACGGTGAAGATGGACAGCAGAGTAAGGGAGGTTGGAGTGGGGGGGCAGTGAGTGACACAAATGGTAAATGTTGAATCTCGCATAATTAATGCTTATTGGCACTCTTAGTCGTGCTCTTATGAACGTTGCCTCACTGTCAAGTGTTACCATTGAACTAAACTGGAAGTGTCTCAATTTGTCGAAGCAATTTGAATAAAGAGCAAATGAAAACAGTGTTTTTGCCTCCAGCAGCAATGGAACAACTCTGTTGCTACACTGAAGGAATTAATGTTGTAAATGTACAAGCGGTTGAATCCACCTCTGAGTGTTTCCACTGATGTTCTCTGCGGTTCCATCACAACACAGCACGATGCTCTTGTGCTCTTTTTAATCCCATTTTAATCCAATGTGATTTTACCAAGGACATCTAACCAATTAAAGCCGGCGCTGTCCTCCAATCAGCGGTGCTGTAATGGAACGGCCCGCTCATTCCACACTCCACTCTGCTAATGACACGCCATCGCTGCGGCCTTGTGATTCTGCATCACAATGAAGATATTCATCATGGTAATTAGACAGCTTTCTACACGGGGCTTTATTTGTATGTTTGGATGGCACGTCAGCCTGCAGAGCATCTTAGTTTGATGCGTCCAGCGATGAATAAGTCATACGCCGATCCATATTTCATCAAACATCCTCATCTATAATGGACGCTCTCACCTGATAGGGGCCGTCTCATCGCCCTTGTCCAGCCATTCCTGCGGAGGGATGATGTACATACACCACAACCCCCAGTTGTAGCCGTGGGCGGCGTTGGCATACTGCTGCACTTCAAAAGTGTTGTATTTGATGTTGTCGATGGCGGGCAGAATGATGCGGGTGTGGTCTTCTCTCATCCGTGTCAGAACTGGTTCGGCCCTTAGCAGGGAAAAAAAACCCAGAAAAGACTTTAAAAAGAGATGCAAACAGAGACAAACGAGAGGAGAGCAGAGCAGAGGAGAGTCTGCTGCAGGGCCAATCAGCAAGTCTGAGCATTTTCATTCTGCCTGCAAAGGCTTGAAGTATCAATATTGCAGTGCTTGAGTGAATAAATGTGGTCAAGAAGGACACGACGGATCTTGAAAGTCTGAATGTAGTTTTATGACAACGATGTGCAGGAAGTCGTCTGAACCTGTAAAGAGACCCAGACCTTCAGATCCCCTCAGGCTCGCTCCCTCCAAGCACACGTACGCTTCTCCAACATTCAAAACAGGACAACAATGGTCACCACAGTTCAGATCTCCAGCTTATGAAAACCAAATGTCAAAATGTGCCACGTATCCCTGTGAGAGACTTGATAAAAGCTACTGGAAAACCTGCTAAAGCGAAACACATCAAGTTCCAGGGAAAACTACCCCCCCCCCCCCGCCCTCCATCTTCCACCTGCGCCAGCGGCTGTGAGTTCGTTTTTGAAGAAAGTGACACCCAAAACTCACGCGCTCTCCATCTCAAGGCTTTTGCTCTGAGCTCCTGTATGAGAGAAACAATGGTGGCGTTTGTGAAAGCTGTTGCGACTGAAGCTGTCTCTTTATACACCAAATGAAGAGCAAATCCTCGAAAACTGCAGGTCCGTCAGTCCAAACTTTAATACCTGTTGTCCTGCTGTAGTTCACGAGGCATTCAAGTACCTCGTCCAGCGTCTGTGGAAACTTGGTGGTGTAAAACAGTCAGCTGTGTGTCTCTGACGATATTGTTGGTTGCAAGTTGGATTGATGTGTCACGCCATTACGGTGTGATGTCATCACTCTGTCTGCTGCCGTGACGCTCGTGCGCACTGGTGCAGGATCCACTGCTCTGGTTCTTCCTGGCTGTGAGTCATGGCGAGGAGCCACTGATCCGCTGCCTCCTTTCCATCACTCAGTATTCACCAGCTGCTCCACATCAACCACTTACGGTTGAACGTGGGCGTGTCGAGGGCGGCGGACGTGCAGCAGATTTCACGTGCACACGTCTCCAGGTAGACTGTGATTTGTAAAGACGATCAGGTGTAGGATGTGCGTGCGCACCACTTGATAAATGGGGTGTGTTTGTGCTGATGCGGCCAGCATCTGCAGTCATCTGTTGTGAAGACGGTCACAGAGGGAGAAAAACGGCGCGAGATAGCCTGAGCTCCCTCAGCTGAGTGATTAGATGGATGTGAACATGCTGGTGATCCATCTCATCGATTTCCCAAAATATACAGTTTGAATCCCTGCTGTGGGGGGAGGAGGAACAAACCCATCAGGTTGGGTGATTTTCCAGCTGCACGGTGATATGACTGTTCCTGCTCGTCTGTTTGTTACCAGTGAAAGCAGCCTTGAAAGATTTGAGCTTTCAAAGGGAACAAATGGGCTCCGGACTGAATACCACAGACGAGCCAGCGGAGATGAGCTCATACTTTGATGGTTTTAGTCTTGCAGTGGGATTTTGTGACAATAACACAAAATATTACATCATCAGACATAGTTTTTGATGAGGTAAATTTAGAAACGGAAATGAAAAGAAGCACCATTTTGTCTTCACAGGCGGAAAGATTGGAGTAGAGGTGTGTATCCCTGCAGGCTGTGCTTGCTTTCATCATCTTTTCATACATCAGTATGGGGATCGTGTTCTCTGTTGTTATGATGAGTACACCAACATCAGAACAGACCAGAACCTTCAACCTATCATGAGACACGACATCATCCAAACCAACTCTGTTCCTTAAACCAGCTCAGCAGCAGCGTAATGGGTCTTCAGAGGAAACCGCAGCTGCAGTTGTACACCATTTCCAGTAAAATACTTCTGGTGATTGTGTTGTTCTTTTTGATTCTGCTTGTTAGCGTCCTGGCCGAGGGGAACTGTCTTGAAGTCTTTGACCGAGCGACACTGAAGTCGCTGCCGGTGGCTGCAGAAGTGGAATCTTGCTGGAGCTGAGAGATGATCTCCAGCTTGTCTTCAGGGCAGCTCCACACACTTCCACATTTTTCAAGAAAGGGGAGGCTGCAATGATGAAGTGGTGGATGTGTCTCTCAAGGATCCTCCCACACAGATTCTGCTCCCTCCATGTTTCCACCCACTGACTCACTTCACCCTGATTCCAGCACTCCCTTTCTCCCCCTCCTTTACTTTTCTGTTGAAGAAGTGAAAGCCTTGAATCTTCCAAAAGTCAAATGATTACTTGTCACATGAAGGCAGTAAGCAGGTACTGGTACCGAGGGAACGGATGAATATTGACCCGTATGTGATGATGTCAGTAAAATATGAGGCGATGCCCTGACAAAGACATCATGTAATGACATGGGAGTGGCTGGTTAGAGTCTGTGCACCGATCCTGCTGTCACACGCCAGGGACAGTAAGTACAGGTACGACCCCCGGTCAGTGGTCATGGCAGGAAGAACTCGTTGCCATGGCGGCGCCTCACATTTGAAGGATTTATAATTGACTGAAGATGTATACATGGAGGCAGGATGCAGATCGTTCATCTCTACCGATAGCATGAGTGAGACTTCTTCATGATGCCAGTCTTTCACAATACTGCTTCTGATGTATCGCCATGGTGACAAAAGGACAGTAAATAAACAAACCTGGTTGATTTTATAACTTGACATAACGATGAAAAACTGTGAAATAATATAATCAGCAGCGATACCATTGACAGGTACATGAACACAACAAGAGGACAACGAGTCAAAGGGCCGAGAAAATTATAGATGGATGGATGGATAGATGGATAGATGATGGATGATAGATAGATGATGGATAGATGGATAGATGATGATAGATAGATGATAGATGATAGATAGATAGATGATAGATAGATAGATAGATAGATGGATAGATAGATGGATAGATGGATAGATAGATAGATGATAGATGATAGATAGATAGATGATAGATAGATAGATGATAGATAGATACTCAGTTCAGTTCATCACCTGCGTGTTTTCATGCTTCATTTATGTTTTTTCAGATAAGAGAAGAATTCTGATCTTTGCCGTCATCTCTGGGGAAAAAAGACGAGTCAGCATATTTCCTTAAATGAAGAACTGCACCTTTAAACTGGTAGACCGGAGCTGTGACCTACGAGAGGTTTTGAACAGTTGCCAGGTATCCACAAAGAGACCCCTCCCACCTGTTACACGCTGAATTGTAGCCATCAAGAAGGGGTTTGGTCTTAAATTTCTTATTTCAATTTCACATTTTGACCAATTTATCTTCTAACACACGACACACACAAGATTCTCTAGAAATGGTACTTGTTTTTTAGCCAACAGCAGCTAGCTCGCTTCAAACAGGACACATCAGCAATTCTGGCCCAGCTTCCCCATAAATGCTGTCAGTTACAGTTAAAAAGTGAGATTAGATTCTGCTCATCTTGCAGAGCAAAGTGGGACCCGTTCCCACGTGGAGAACCCCTGCTGTGAGGTTTCAGACTGAGACTCAAAACATCTTTTTCCTCTCACATTTTCAAATTGGAGACAATCCACACAGGTCACATCCTTGTTTCAAATCCCTCCATACGGATGTCCTCATTCAAAGCCTGACGCACACAAGTCATTTTACAATATCAATCACACTTGCTGACTCGATTCACATCCCAGACAGCACGCACTCGTCCGCCACCCTCCGTCTCAGACGTACGTCAACATGTGACTCAGAACGTCTGAAAGCAATTGGCCAGCAGGCAGACTTACATGCTTCATTTCAAAATCATCTAACTACCGTTACTTTAGACTGTCCTTCGTAGCGAACATTACAAAGCAGTCAACGGCAGATCGTAGCTTAGCGTAGATCGTTGCTGTGTAGCTAACCTGCTAGCATCGCATGTTCTGTTTGGGGATGCTTTAAAAACTGGGTGAAGAGGAGATGCATAACAGTCGACGGCTCCATGATGTAAAAATTTGTGCGCTTCACTACTTTGACTTTTGTTCATAGCTGCTCCTTTACCTTCCAAAGACACAACGAAGTCGTTCAAGATGGTAATTTACTGCTGTCTTCTCACGCCAAAAATGATGAACAGCAATCTAACAATTACCAGAAGTAAAATAAGGAAGCAGCGGAGAGAAAGAGGGCGGGGCCACACCATGTGAATAGGTTTTCTTCTTTGAAGTGAGAAGCCAAGGTTCCAAAGCAACTGGACTGGCACCTTCAACTCGCCCACCAGTGAACGCAGGAGGATGGCCTGCAGTCTGAACACAGCCACGTTCCTGTCCATGTTAATTCCACCGAGTCTCCATCCGCACTCTCTCTGTCCTTGACGAGATGACTTTGCCCCCCCAATTCAGGGACCCACAAGAATGATAAGACAGAGACGTTGTGGAAATGAGGACACGTCTGCCTTTGACAGGCGAGCCCGTGTCATTCCTCTTCTTGTATCACTACTTCATCTGCACCGCGAGGGTTATCACACTGCATCTCACTCCGTATCCATGTTACAATACCATTTTCCCAGCGATGACTCACCCAATATTGTGAAAACACACTCACAACTTGAGTTGCCCCCCGCCCCCCCACCCCTGCCCCACCATTTCTCGTAACACTTCAAACTGATGCAGGGGTCTTTTTGATTTATTACGTTTTCATAGCAACGGTTTGTCTTTTATACCGTTGCGGGCCACACGTACATGTCGCAGAATGAATTGTGCGTCTTACCAGAAGAAAGCAAGCGAGGACAAATATCACTGGAATCTCCATTTATATCAGCTTGACTCAGCTTTCTCTCCCTGTCCTACCTTCTTCCAGTGCGGATGTAAAAACCCAGCAGCACTCCCCTTTGATTAATGGATCTTAAATTTGGAATGAATCTGAAGTAGATCAGATAATGGGATCAAACTGTGCTCAGAATTATATCTGAAGAGCAGCCGGGCCCTCAGTGCCTAAAATAAGATTCCCTTTAATTCTGCTCTATACTAAATGCAGCAGAACACATGAGCTTCCCATGCAGGAGGAGTTTACATTTTAGCATATGCGGCTTTCCCTGATGACCCAAATCATTTACGTGAGAGGATGCCAGCTCATTCTAACACAAATTTTATACGGTGTGATCCATGTGCATATGAGCGTGTCTTTAGAAGAATCCATGCACAGATCAACTCTAGCATGTTACATCACCTTAAAACGCTAAATGTGAGTCCTTGCACAGTCGCCCTGCCAGGCTGCGTTACAGAGCGGCTCAGACGTGTTTAAATCACATATTAATTTTGGCCTGTCTCCCACCTCCCATGAAAGATGCAGGATCTAAAGACAGGAACAGTATCCACACAGAATCTCAATTCATTACAGCATCAGGGCTGTTTGAAGTCGATAGTGGTATGCAAATACATGGCCTGGAGAAGTTTCTAATTCTATTTCTAAATGCATTTGCCCAGGATGAGGCAGATATGATCTAAATGTAAAGGCGGCATAAATCACTGTCTGTTCTGTGGTTCTGGAGGTCTGCCGAGCCCGTGCTCGGTGAAGCAGTCAGCGCGGCTGCTTCACCTCCCTCCTCAACGCCACACTGATGTAAACACTGAGACACCAGCAGACACAGTCAGCCAAAGTAAAGACATGATTTACTTCAGCTCAAAAACATTTTCTCAGCCTCTGAGACTCTGAAATTTATGTACCATTGAATTTATTATAATGCCGTCGCACCTGCACAGCATAATAAGCAGACTGAGCTTTAGAAGATCAACAAAGGGGCTAATATCAAATATGGATGTGACAAATATTACATATTTTATAATTACAGGAGGCGGAGGTTGGTTTATCTGTTTTTTTATTTCTAATTTTGTCTACCAGTGTGTCTCATTCTTAGATAAACTCACCAGGTCACATAGCAGCAGAGCATTCAACATTTATCAAAGTGTTGCCTTCTGAAGCATGTGTTTCATTACGACCTCGCTGCAACGACCATCTTATCTCCAGCGCACACTCAGCAGGGAGCGGCTGCGAGACGACTAATCATTAATCGTTAATAACCTGAGATGGGAACTGTGCAGAGGTTTCCAAAACCAAATAAATATCAATTTCCCTGTGCCTCCCCTCTGCACCCATGTGGTTCAAGTGTGGCAGATAGTGGGTTCTAATTGCAACATGCTCCCATTTCCTATCATTAATCCTGTTTATTTAGGCAGCGGCGCGAGGAAAACAGCTCGTGTTTGGAGCAGGATGGACAGCCTCTGTCTGCAGGATGGATGCATCCAAACTACTGGAGGAGACCGATTGTGAGCATTTGGTAATGGGATGCAACATCAACGCTGAAGTGGTGAGAGCGGACAGACAAAAAGTTTTCTTTCTTCATATAATCGCTTGTGTAGAAGTAAAAATACTCATTAAGGTAAATGAAAGGAGTAAAACTGCTGCTTGTTATCTTCCTGTCAAGCTAAACAACATCTACGATGACACCTAGAGTTTGCTAATAACTCAATAATTATAGAACAAAATAGCGTGCTAAAAATGGAAACAATGCATCGTCCCCTTGAGTGTATATTTTTCACGCTAACATGAGTAGCAGTTCTTTAATCGACATCCAGTGATGTCAAAGATGAACAGTGTAGAAGCTGACAGAGATTCATAATGATGGCATTGGTTCGTCCAGTGTAACAGTGGAGCAGAAGAATATTTGCTTTATCTTAATATTCTCAGGTAAGAGAGAAATGTAGTAGAATTACTCCTCCTGTCCTGTTGAGGGTGGTGGGGGTGGAGCCTATCCCAGCAGCCTTCCCCCTGGACAGGTCACCAGTCCATGGCAGGGCCAACACATAGAGACAGACAACCATTGGCTCTCCCAGCCACGCCTACGGTCAATTTAGAGTCTGGATTAACCTGGTCCCTCTTGATGTCTTTGGACTGTGGAGGAAGCTGGAGTACCAGAGAGAACCCAGCAGGAACAGGGAGAACATGGAGACTCACCCAGAAAGACCCCGTGCTGCAGCCGGGGCTCCACCCACAACCTTCTTGATGGGGGCCACAGGGAGGACCACTGCTCCACCCACAACCTTCTTGCTGGGGGCCACAGTGAGGACCACTGCTCCACCCACAACCTTCTTGCTGGGGGCCACAGTGAGGACCACTGCTCCACCCTGCTGCCTAGAAGTACTTCAATATCTACAATTCATCTGAGGAAAGTGAAGCTTGTTCATCATTGCAACATAACACATATTAGCTGTTAAGACAGAACAAAGGATTCCATCACTCCTCCGGTAAAACCACCAGCCTCTCTTCTTCTAACTCTACATAAACCAGCACGGTCCACGGAAACAGCTGTCCAGTGCACCACACAGTAAAACACAATTATGTGTGCTATAACAGGAGCACCAACCAGCAGTACAGTTCAGCTGCAAATGTACAGGACCCGGGGGGACGCCATACCAATGAATCACACAACTGCAGCTGAGAGCTGGCAGCATCATCTCTGGCTGAGCGTGCACAAGGTCATTGAGGTAGACTCACCACAACATGGAGAGGAAGCATCCATCTCACTTATCACTGTGCGTGTCACTGTGAATAATCATATTATGATAAATAGAGGGGTTCCTGCATGGGTAACAGGCGAGACACTACAAGTGAATCTATTTGAAAAAGAAACAGCCAGACTGTTTGTAGATCATATAAATACACACACACACACACACACACACACACACACACACACACACACACACACACACACACACACAGAAGTACGAGTGAGCTTCCTAAAGTCGACTATCATCTCCTGCTCCGTTATCTCTCTACCCAGCTCTTACTTGTAGAGAGAAAAATCCCAAGGCTTGGGCTTTTCATTTACGCCTGTAAATATAACCTCATATAAAAGCAAATCCAAGGCATCCAAACAAAAACAAAAAACCAAACAAGGTGGCAGGTTATCAAAGGAAGATGGAGGTGGGCGGCAGTAGGGGCTTCAGAGGAGAGAGGCGTGGTGATGTCACAACCATGGCAGTGGGTGAAGTAACGTGAATGTAATGTGAAACAGAAACTGAGTTCATGGACAGGAGATCAGACATGGACGAAATCTGTATGAAGGTCAATGGAATGTGTGTGTGTGTGTGTGTGTGGGGGGGACGGGGGGACGGGACGGGACTTCCCACTGAAGCTATAGACAAGAATCCTTCCACACATTTAAGGAACCAGACTGGCTCGTGTGTGACATTGAAAAGGTCCTGGCCTTAATTGTACGAGACAGTCACTGAAGGAGTGGGAATAATCAGCTGATGCTGTTTAATTTGAAATGGAGGAACTCTTTACTTTGGATGTTCCAGACTACCAGCCTCATCTGATGAAACTTAACTGCTTCTCTTCCTTGACTTGAACTCTTGGAGGGGCTTAATGGATAGGTCTGGTCTAGACCCTCTGCACTTATCACTGGTGTCCTCCAAGGCTTAGTCCTGGGGCTCATGCTGTTCTCCCTTCACGTCGTCTCAGAACTTCTCCTGTCATTGTTGTGCTGATGATACTAAACCTCTCCTTCTGCCTGTCCCAAAGGCGTGAGCTCTCAGATGTTTGTGCACAACCTCAGACTCGACCTTGAAAACACAGAGCTCCTCATTGGCCCCAGGAAAACCTCACTGCAACATGACAGTACTCCCATCTCAGACTGCCCCCCAGACTGTGACACAGGACAACCAGAGATCACCACCATTGCAGCAACAACCTGCTCCCTACGAGGAAATCTGCGTACCTCCCTGTACAGGTACAGGTCATCTCCTGGCAGGACGACTGCAACCCCCCTAACAGGGCCGCAAGCCTCTGCAGTCAGACTTTAATAGTTCATTCACAACTCTGTGGCCCGTCTGGTGTCCCACCGACCTGAATTCTAGTAAGTCCATCCCTCTACCAGCCGCTTCACTGCCTTGTGTTTATGCATGAATCAAATACTCATCTATTGGGTAGTACTGCCCAGCTTTATCTGAGCTGACTGGCCAGGTTCCCATCCTCACCATGCACCCCTTCTTCTCCACGCCAGCATGTCATCTCACCCCTCCGCTGACAAATGGGCTCAGATGTCTCACATCAGTCACAACTCTTCCCAGCCTAAATCTTTCAGCATCGACTGAGGAAAGCCCACTTTTCAGATGACATCCTCACTCCTCCAGAAGTATCCCTTCTTGAACTCATACAAACCTTCAACAGGAGCTTCTTATTCCTTCATATCAGATTGTCCTGTAAAAAGGACCACATGTCCAACAACAGCTTTGTGGTGCTTGCCAGGACTAAACTGGCAGAAAAGGATGAAAAGTCACGGAGCCTTTATGGCTGAAGACTGAACTTAAAACCAGCTGCACCCTTATCGTGCCCTTATTCTGTGGAGTTGATCTGTTTAAGTCAAGCAACTCTGTCTTTCTTCAGACAACAAGCACCTCTGTCATAAGAGGAAGAGGCCCCCACTGTAAATAAGGTGCTCACCTTAACGTAGAAGCGCGACGTTTGTTGTGGTCACCCAGGGAATCATCTAATTGTGCCCACTGTTCAGTGTGTTACGTTAAGATCTAACATTCTGGTATTAAATCAAACAAAACTGCACTCAGGGATACTGTAAACCAGAGGGCCTCACACTGCTCCCCATCCATCCCTCCTGTCCTTGCCTCATCCCTCCTTCCATCTCCTTCCTCCCAGGCAGCTGTCCAGGGAACAAAAGCGACATCATCTACAAACACCGACAGCACGACAGGCTCAAATTAGGTGCCAATTACATGTGTTTGAGTGACTTTTTTTTGTCAATAAGCTTGTGCAGCAGGCAGACATTGGACTGAGACCCCCACAAGTAATTTCATATTGCAAAATAAAGCCTGTAAGTCAAATAATGCAGAGCTCCATCTTTAATTACATCCACCCCTCCTTCCAGTGTTAGGAACCCTTCCTTGTTTTAAATGCATTTGCTGGTCAGGTAATTTAAGTTAATGTCTCTTTTTCTATTCCGCTCCAACCAAACTCCGTTGCACACAATTTAATAAGGGGAAGCTCATTATTGATAAACCCTTACTAATGATAAGGCTTATTCCGTTGAAAAGTGCTGCCTCAGTAGGAACTTGGCTTTGCAACACATCAAAATGCTCTGGGCAGACTAAACTGCATATTTCAGTGATGATGATAATTTTACATGACACCCCCGCTGTCCTGGAAAGATAAGAAGCAAACCCAATAGGCAAAGGTGAGAAAGGACAGAGATGAAGCTCCAACCTGCTGGTGTTAAACACGACCTTCTCTTACCAGCCAGTGTTGAACTCGACATGGGCATCAAAGAATCCGACGACGGGAGCTGAGGCTGCGTTCCAGCCGTGTATTCTGGCTCGGATCAGGCCTTCCCGCTTGCTGTTCCTCACAATCTTAACCAGACCTGGATAGCGTTTGTTCACATACTGGTCCAAGTTGAATTTCAGCTCCACTGCAAAAAAGCACGAGAGAGATTCCTTAAAGAGACATTCATTGGCAGGGTGGGAAAAGTGATCAGTCAGCTTTAGGAGGGATAACCCAGCACAAATGCTGACAAACCACAGACAGGGTAAAGTAAGAGGGCGTTGCCACGGTTGGGTTGTGGGCTAGTCTTTATTGGTCTGGTGTTCTGCACATGTCGGGGGGGGGGGGGGGGGTATAATCATGGAGGGAAAACTTCAGAAAAAAAATGCATGTGTGGATGAGGAGGAAAAACCTTAACTCAGTTTCCGAAGGAGACAATTTTCTTTCATAGTCTTTGTATTTCTGTCTGCACCTCAACAGGGACGCCTCTGGCTGCTGGTTAATTTGTTTTGGTATGTCACAGAAAAGGTGACACGGAGGAAAACCAGCTGTGAGGGGGCAAACCAATACCTGGTGCTCCAGATGTGGAAGTACCACTGTCGGTAAACTGATTCTTCCCTGTTATGTATGCTGAGACAATGTGGTCGTCCTGTTAAATGGGCTAATCAAGGTCAACTGTAACAGTGCATGTAAACCCACTGGTAGAAAGACACTGCTCAAAACAATAAAGGGACCACTTCACCAACACAATGTAACTCCAAGTCAGTCTCACTTCTGTGAAATCCAACTGTCCACCTCGGAAGCAACACTGACAATCAGCTTCACCTGCTGTTGTTCAAATGGAACAGACAACAGGTGGAAATTACAGGCAGGTAGCAAGACCCCCCAGTAAAGACGTGGTTCTGCAGGTGGTGACCACAGACCACTTCTCCGTTCCTGTGCTTTCTGGCTGATGTTCTGGTCCCTTCTGAATGCTGGCGGTGCTTTCACTCTGGTGGTAGCATGAGACGGAGTCTACAACCCACACAAGGGGCTCAGGTAGTGCAGCTCATCCAGGATGGCCCATCAATGCCGGCTGTGGCCAGAAGGTTTGCTGTGTCTGTCAGCATAGCGTCCAGAGCATGGAGGCGCTACCAGGAGACAGGCCAGTACATCAGGAGACGGGGAGGAGACGGGGAGGAGGCCGTAGGAGGGCGACAACCCAGCAGCAGAACCGCTACCTCCACCTTTGTGCAAGGAGGAACCGGAGGAGCACTGCCAGGGCCCTGCACAGTGACCTCCACCAGGCCACAAACGTGCACGTGTCTGCTCAAACGGTCAGAAACAGACTCCATGAGGGTGGTGGGAGGGCCCAACGTCCACAGGTGGGGGTTGTGCTTACAGCCCAACACCGTGCAGGACATTTGGCATTTGCCTGAGAACACCAAGATTGGCAAATTCCCCACTGGCGCCCTGTGCTCTTCACAGATGACAGCAGGTTCCCGCTGAGCACATGTGACAGACGTGACCGAGTCTGGAGACGCCGTGGAGAACGTTCTGCTGCCTGCAACATCCTCCAGCATGACCGGTGTGGCAGTGGGTCAGTAATGGTGGGGGCTGGCATTTCTTCAGGGGCCCACAGCCCTCCATGTGCTCTCCAGAGGCAGCCTGACTGCTGTTAGGTACTGAGATGAGATCCTCAGACCCACTGTGAGACCACATGCTGGTGCGGTTGGCCCAGGTTCCTCGCTATGGACCGGCCCGCCGTCTCCCAGACCTGAATCCCATCGAGCACATCTGGGACATCTTGTCACTCCATCCACCAACGCCACTTTGCACCACAGACTGTCCAGGAGTTGGCGGGTGCTTCAGTCCAGGTCTGGGAGGAGATCCTTCAGGAGACCATCCGCCACCTCATCAGGAGCAGCCCAGCGCTGAGCCTCATTCTGACTTGTTTTAAGGAAATTACAGCCAAGTTGGATCAGCCTGCAGTGTTTTCACCTTAATTTTGAGTGTGACTCCAAATCCAGACCTCCATGGGTGAATAAGTTTGATCTCATTGATGATTTTTGTTGTCAGCACATTCAACCATGTAAAGAACCAAGTAGTTAATACGAATATTTCATTCATTCAGATCTAGCAGGTGTTATTTTAGTGTTCCCTTATTTTTTTGAGCAGTGCATAAGTCATGACCAAGCCCTCCTAGCGACGCACGTGCATTTGTTAAACTTACAGATATGCAGCACAGAAACACGGAGGATAAAAAGTTAATCCCACTGAAGAGGCAGACAAACAACATCCCTGACTTGACAAAATATTAGACTGAGCAACAGGTTTGTGCTGCTTGTAGTTTAGAGAACATGCTATCATTATTCACTGACAACAGCCTCTTGGAATGACATTCACTGTGGGAGAATAGTGTTTTATGATGTGTGGATACAGACAGAGAGGCACCAAGGCCACCGCAGGAGTGTCTGACCTGAGAGTATCATCGTCACGCTGGTGGCTCTCAGGGTCAGAGACCGAGCACAACACAATGTCACCCACAGCGATGAGCTTTTTGAGATTTGGCTTCCAGTTGAATCATGTTTAAAGATCATATGAGATCTGCTTTAATATATAATTATACATTGTTTCTGCCCAACCAGGAGAGAACCACCATTATTGTGGAGGCTTGCATGGCTTTGTGTTTTCCCTCCTGTTCCTCCTCGATATGGTGCTTCATTAAATGCTTCAGCTTAAGACATCTGAGTGTCTTCTGAAACTTCTTCTTCAATCGCATCAGCTGGCAGGGAACTGAGAGCTGATGCGAGTTCCCCTCACAGAGACAGAGATCTAACGAGGGCTCGTACTTTTGGAGAGAGCTGTTTTGATATTTGGTAGCTTGGATGTGTTTTTAACTCACCACATCAAGGAAGGCAGCATTCATTTGATTTTTAAACATCTAAGTTTATATAAGGAATTCTATATATAGGGTAGCTATACAGTATCTAGCTAATACGCTCCACTGATTGATGTGAACCTGAAGGCTGGAATAAAGCAGTACTTAATAGTGTATTTTGCCTTTCAAGTACTCACAAGTAGGTCTCTTGAGTTCATAGAAACACGTTTCCTCCCTGCTTTACTTGTAACTAAATGCAGAAAGAGCCAGCCACATATTTTAGCCTCAAGTTCATGGCAACTGCAACAGCAACAACAACAACAACAACAACAACAACAACAGAAAACAAAATCAAAAACTGCCCCAAAACATCTGTTTATGTACTGGATTAAGAAGGCTAGACTGCACCAGATGATGATCCCAAGAGGTTGTAGGCAGACGCTTTTGGATGCTTTAGCCGTTGTTAGCCATCAGTCCCCGTTAGCCTCAAGCTAAATATACATGGCTGGCCCTTTTAGCATCCTGGAGTCACAAAGAAGTGATGCAGGGGGGAAGAAAAAACTTTTTTATCTCAAAACACCTATAAGTGAAGACTGAAAATGTAAAACACATTCTTTGGGTGAAGTATGGTTTTAACACCTGCCCTCGTCTCCTGCTGCAGATGAAGCGTCTGTCATTACTGCAAAACAAAAGTTTTTCAAGTAAACTGCCAGTCGTGCAAATTGCTGTCTGAGCTCCATGGGAGGATAGATGGCTGTTTGTTTGGCTGACTGCTGAACGTTCCACTTTCTGAAGGAGAGATTAATAAGGACGCTTGTAACACACCTAGTTTCTGACTTTGGCTTGCAACATAAATCAGCCACTGAAAGTGAAAAACATGGCCAACTAATCCCCCGTGTGTGTGTCGGTGGAGATGCAGTAAGTGGGGAGAGTGTCAGGAGTCTTTTTCCACATGACAATCTTAACATTCAGAATGTGGGGAAGTGCTGCAGAGGAAGAGGGCAACTCTTGACGCATGCAGGCCAAGCATTTAAAGCCACTGAGACACGGGAACGTCATTTCTCTCTTGGACTGGAGATCGATTTTTTTCATTTCACGTCAACAGAAATGTAAAAATGACAACATTAAATCACAAAAGCTGGACTGTTCCTCTTTCATCTTTTTGGAGTGAAGCATCAAATCAGCGGGTACAAACAAGCTTTTGCCCATTTAATGCTAATCTGCCATAAAATGAATAATGAGGTTAATCTGTTTCCTATTTGGATGAGGATCACTGATGCAACGCTTTGAAGAACTGTTTCATGTTGGTCCTGTTTGAGTGTTGCGGGTTTTAAACTGGGCAAAGTGACTCCACCATCACCTCGCTTGCTGCTACAATATGATAAAAGCTATTAGAGAGTACTAATCACTGGGCTTTGCTGGGCGGGAGGAAAGTTATGGGCCTCCATTTGATCCGAGCAAATAAAATGTTGGCCTGCATCCATACGAGGAGAGTTATGGAGTGGGGGATATTTTAAAGGACTGATTGAGCAAAAAAGCAGAGGATCCATCCATCACACAATGAATTGGAAGCAAATACATGGTAGCGAGTGGCAAGATGGGAGCTCCTGAAATACTGAACATGTTTTCTATTTAAACTATCTCTGAATCCACATCCTCCCACGTGCTGGCTCCTGCGTCTTCACTAACTAGCAGAATACATGTTTCAAAATAACCCAGCAGATTTTCAGCACAATCAGACTCAGAACACAGCGCTTGTGCATCTGCAGAGGGGGTACCGTCCAACGATCCCCTGAGTAAAACCAGATGTACTTTTTCTTCACAAATCACCTCCAGGCATGGATTCATGGCCTCACTGGCCTGACACTGATGCTTTTGATTGATCACAAGCAGACAAAGGAAGTGACCGGCTTGGTGCGAACTGGCTCACCCACAAGTGATGTGGCGTTCATAACGTACGGTGTAATTTGAAAACCTGTGCATTGACATTCAACGACCCTAACGCCACGCAAGAAAGGAAAGGAAAGGTGTTGACAAAATCAGGAAATTTAGAAACCGATATTTGCAGGTCTGGAGATTGAATGTAACTAAAAATACAGCCAGAAATATTTGGGAAACTTCTGGAAATTTGCTTCACCACTACCTTCATATTAGAGACTGGCTGAGAAACTCTCTTGAGGTTCACATTGTTTGCTTACATGTGTGTATCAAACATCATTTGTCACTAATTTTAGTGAAGGGCAACTGTTACTTGTATTTCTCTGTTATTTTTCATGCTTGTTTACGGAAATTTACCTTGTGCCTAAGCCACTACTGATGTATTGTTCTTTGGAGAAGATTCAAACATTTATGAAAGCAAGAGTATGATTTGTGTGCCCTGATGATGTGCAATCCATTTTTAAAAACTTTGTAAGTGTCACAATGCGTCAGAAGAATGAGCTCCAGTGTTCCTGAACACATCCTCCACTTGGAAGCACCGTGAGACCAAGTCCACCTGTCAGCCTGAAGTCCTCAGCTCCTCCGCAAATTACAGCCACAAGCTGTAAATCATATTTCATCCTGTTTTTACTGCATGAATCAAGTTGTCAAGTTCCTGGTGGTACTTCTGTAGTATCCATGAAGCTCCTTGCTGCTAGCATGGTGAGCAACACACACAGACACAGCTACAGCGCGTCAATGAGAACGGGATTTCAGCTCCGACCGATGGAACTGAGAGTAAACCTCTCGGCTACCAATGAATGTCAGCGTCCGTCCCGGTAAAGGAAGTGTGTCGTGGCGACAAAGCCAACCCGCTTCCTGTGCGTGATTCATTATGAATGTGAATGTGGCTCAGCTCATCTCGGGGAGGCTTGATGAAATGAGAGGGGACAGACGAAGCCATCGAGAAAAGGTGAGGCAGCCCGGTCTGCATGTTAATTGTCTAATGTCAGAGCAGAGAGGCTGCAGAGGAGCAGCCCTCACATCTGCACCAATGATCATCACGCTGGCCAAACAAACAGCTGAAGCACCGCAACTGGACCTTTCATCAAAGGTGCAGCTGACGAGAGAATTTTAATGAGAGACTTTTGTTTTACAGCTCAGCCGACATCATTTCCACACAGTTTTGGTTTAAGTATCATAGCAGTAACTCAGTCTTCAGGGCTTAATCAGAGAGGATGTGATTTCAAACCTTTACAGAGCAGCAGTGCCATTTTCTTAAGCCTATTTTTGAATTTCCTGTAAAAACAGGAAGCTATGAAAGGACATGACGAGAATGAGAGTTACAGTCGCCGATGGTTCAAAACAGTGATGTCAGCAGGTCATTAAAGTTTGAGAAACAACCTCAAGTTGCTCTCAGAGCAATCAATGATTTTAAATTGAATGCTCTTAACCGCAATTTAAGTGATTTGAAGGCAACTGATCCAGGATCAGGCCTGACAACTGAAACCTTCAAGATTACTATTTTGAGTGGTGAAACGAGAGTCACAGATCATTGCATGTGCTCATCTGATGCATCGTTAACCTAGAAATACTGATCACAAAAGCTTTAGATGATGTCAGTGGCGAGCTGGGCGGAGACATGCATCTAAATGCTGTTTTTGGAGTTCTTAATTTCCAAAATTCTTCAATGACAAAGAAAAAAGTAAAGCTGAGTACTGTCATCAAATATAGTGTTGCCCTTTCAGGAAATCCAAGTTTGTGGGCTGTGCCAATGAAATGACATCATGAGAGGAGGTGCCAGCTCCGATTCTTTTCCCATTCATTGGCGTTAAATGGCCCCCCCTGTTGGAGGCTGGGTGGAGAGGAAGGAAGAGCCGTGGTGTCTCCTGCTCAGCCTTCTTTCACTCTGTTATTTATGTGCCCTTCTCCTCTGCCAGCCTGAAGGAGGCAGGCCTGCTGCTCGGTGCCAAGTGAAGGAGGGCCAAGTGTCTCCTGGAATCTAGTTCACTGTCCCTCCCTCTCCAAACAGGAAGGCTTCTGGGACGGCGAGCTCTGCATTGTCAGCTGCTGTGGGCGTCATGGCGAGGAGGTAACATTTGTCCTCATGGAGAAGAGACACATCCAATTGCCTTTGCTATCTTTCAAATAAAATCAACAGTCCACACTCCCCATACATTTAGCTGTTACTCAAATAAACACACACACACCATATATATATATATATATATATATATATATATATATATATATATATATATATATATATATATATATATGCACTGTATGTATATACACACAAACACACACACACTGGAGCTCAAGAAGACTGATTGCTTTGGCAGGTCTCCAAAAACATCATCCTAACTCATTTGTGTAAGATGGCTCAGTTGAGATTCCGGTGAGGAAAACAAAACATGATAAATAGGGCGACTGTCTCAACTGAAAGAGCTAAAATGCAGCGCTCGGCAGTGATTAACTGCTGCTTCGACTGGTTTTATTGTTTAAGGTCTGAGAGGCACTTCTGGAGACAAGCAAGAAATAAATACGATGCAGAAAAGGGAGCTGCTCAGAGGCGAACTTCAGGGGGAACATCTCAGACCACCGGCTGTGACACGATGACTGGGTTCTCGCTCAGCCCGTTGGTGCTCTTACCGCTGTCGCTGTTGTCATCCACCAAGATGATCTCCTTGAGCAGGTGGGCCGGCGTGTGGTTGACCACGCTGTGGACGGAGCGCAGGATCACCGACAGAGCCTCGTTCACAAAGATGAAGACCACCGAGATCTGGGGAAGATCTTCTGGGTATCTCAGCAGCTTACACCTGTGAACACAAATTGAACATTGTTAGCTTGGTAGGAGTCTGGTGACGTGGTATGTATCACCACACAGGAGCTACCGTGTCATGTGCTGCGGTACTGAAAGCAAGGCAATATCCTGCAATTTGTCCACTTTTAGGAAAGCGGTCATAGTACACGGAAAACACCACAATATGTATGACAACGGAGTTAAAAAAAATGCAGTCAACAATGTCATAAATTACGCCACCTGATTCTGGCTTGTTTCTCTGCAAAAGAATAAAAACAACACGGTAACAACATGCCATCTGGACCTGAGCTCTCTGAGGTCTTCCACAGCTCGTGCTCCACCCTGGACCTGCACTAACCTGCTGACCAACCACCTCTTTGACAGGGGCAGCATGAACTGCATGCCCAACATAAGGCTTCGATCGATTATCAGCGCCGATATTCAGTTTCGAGGCATATCGGCATCGGCCTTTTTTAAAAATCCGACAGCCGATAAGAGATCGATTTAAACCTGGGTTATTTTGGCTCTGATGCAGCCGCGCCTCTCTGTCTGCAGTCACGACTCTGTCTCCAGCATCGCCCCACCCACAGCACCATCTGATTGGTTACTCACAGAGCCACGGCCAATCAGCAGTGAAGGCTGTGCATGCAGTGCCCACACACACAGCTCTTCATCTGTTGGTTTTCATTTGACTTCATGAGACGTGCTGCTGAGCCTGGGAGCTTCCTGCACTTTGTCACCATTTTAAAACAAAGAGGTCTATTTTTTCTACAACGTTCAATAAACGCATGCTCAAAGGCATTCAAACAAAGTTAAGGGTTGGAGTTTTTAGGACTCAAAATTTTGACGCCAAGATATTCTCTTTTACTGCAAATGAATATCGGCTCCAAATATCGGTATCGGCCTCCTTGACTTCTGATAATCGGTATCGGCCCTGAAAAAACCATACCGGTCGATCTCTACCCTAAATGTCTAATTAAACATGTACATGTAACACTGGGAAGTAGAAAGAGGGCTGATTGTTCCCTTCAGAACCAGAGACCAGCAGCAAACAGCCTCAACATCCAGTGTCTGCGACTGCCAGCCAATATCTGGTTCATCGACCCTGAAATTTGCTGCTTCCTACGAGAGGAAGGAAAATGTGAAAGATTCAACCCTTCTAAAATGAATGCGCCATCATGACACCAACAATGAAGAAGTCGATGTGTGATGGAGGTGACACAATGCTGGTTTTTAACTCCAAAGTTCCCTCAAGGAACCCTGAAGCGGTTCACTAGAAAATCCACTGGACCCCTGGAGGACTCCTGGAGCCGCATCAGGGGCCTCTGTGTGACCCGCGGCCCGCTCTGACTGCATCTTACGAGGGAAGCTTTTGTCCTCTGATAGCAGCATTGACAGCAGAACCCTCTTATTAAAATATCTGCAGTAAATGGAAAACATCCATAATTCATTCGATTAGTTGACTGTTTGTTCAGTCAAGACATTTCCATGATTACAGCATATTAAATCCACGAGGCAGAGCCTGAGCCTGAGCCTGGTCTTCTTTCTTGGAGCTTCTATTAGATTTTATGATGTAATTTCTGCCTAAACATTCATAAAATGTTCACTGGTCCATTGCTAATTTACAAGCAGCCTTATAAATCTCCCCCACAAACAAATTAATGGACTGACCGGTTTTTACTGAGCTAAAAGAGTTAAACAACAAAGTGGGCGTGTCCACGTGCCATTATTAAGATGCAGGAATAGAGCGCGTTCATAGCGTGTTCTGACTGTGTTCACACACAAACATACATGTGCTGTTTATTTCACATGAACATTGGTAAACAGGGGAAAAAAGAAGGTGCAGTCGGAATGTTTGTCTTCTAGTTTTTGGCCTCAGGCTGAGGGAGGTGGCAGATGGTGGAAATTTGCGTGACGTAAGACTGACTTTAACATCCTGAGCAGGATTTTCAGGAATTTCCATCGTATTTAATTTGTGTAGAAATGTGTGCCAGCAATTGGGTTTTTTATTTAGAGAGACATGAGATGAGTTCGACTCCAGGTCAGACCTCTTGTGCTATTTCAATAATACAGATCATCATCAACAATTAATGCAAAAATAGCACATCAAAATTTAGGAGGGATATTTTCATGTCATTTTCAAGGCTGCTGGCAAGGCACACGAATGCAGCGTCGTTATATGAACACAAAAATGCACCCAGGACACCTCCCAAAGATGCTTGGTTCCAGAAGCTTCTGTGACATCCAGAGACTTCTGTCACACACAAGCTCTTTGAGTTTTCCATCTTTTCATCGAGGCTTTTATGCTGCTGCATGTTTGCTTTGAGTCACTGCTCTTACACACTGTAGATGTCTCGTTCACGCTGAGATATCTGTTGATCTTGTGATGTCATCACTCCTCTGCAGTACCAACAGCACCCCCTCCACCATGCCTGCCTTTTCCTCCAACAGGCATCATTTCATCACCTGTAAACTTCCTGATGCCCCACATTCTCCTCCTGAGCCCATGTCATTATACTGTTTATCTATTGTGCACTACACCTTCTATCATGCACCAACAAAGCAACTGCTGCTCACCTGGGAGGAGCCTTACGTATGTTGTGTTGTTGTTGTTGTGTTGTTGTTCTTTCTAGGCATGTCTGAGATTTTGTGATATGTAAGATGCAGACGTCCAGACCAGCAGGAACACAGTTCCTCGGGTTCGGGAGGCCCAGATGGTGTCTGGGAAGGTATAGTCACCAATAAACTAACCAACAAGAACTGTTGGTTCCAGCTGGGGAACTTGGTGAAGGCCAGTGTTTGTTGGATCCATCCGCCCCCCAACACCAGCTGTTTGTGGCAGTGTAGATGGGACACTTGCCGTTGGCTGAGAAACACAGCTTATTCCTATCTGTAGTTTGCAGAAATAATAAACCGTTCAAACCTTTTATTCTGGAGGCAGGATTGTCTTCTAGTACAGTTCTTCTGCCTAAGAAACCTCAGTCAGAGATCTCCAACTTCTCATTTGGCCTTGTCCTCACTCCTGCTGAGCCTGGTGGTACGTCAGCGTTAACGAGCTGAGCCCATCACCAAAACAACTCCAGCGCCCTCTGCTCCCTGAAATGCTCGGCGCAGGAATAGATCATGTTTTCTGAATCTGAATTAATCCATCCATCCCTCATCCATTCATATTTGTTTAGCACACTGGAATCAAACAATCATCATCATCATCATAGTCACAACAAAAATACAGGAGGAAGAAGAAAAAAGGACGCAAGTCAACACAAACTGAAGCTTTATGTTCGAAACCCCTGGAATTCAAGATGAATTGATTCTTAGACCCAAGAACCTGCGCAGGTGAGCATGTCGTTAGCGAGGCTAGGAGCGTGTAGTACTACTGTCTCCTCCAGTGTAGTAAAACAACTCATCACAGCTGAGGTGAACGCAGTTTTCCAGTCACTACTCCACGTCTTGGTACCATTACAAAAACAACTGCATGTTAATTATAAATCATTTAAAGCTATGGCGCATTTCATTTTTTTATTTATTGTCCCCACAAGTTCTCAGCTCTGATTGGCTGCTGGGTGTCCTGACAGTTCCTGACACACTCCACTCACTATTTTCAGTAAACACATGGACTATGATTTCTTCCTGTAAGTCTTGACATTAATTTGAGGACAATTCCATCAGATAATCGTGTTCAACTCACTTCCATGTACAGTTGTCAAGTGTGCAGCTTTATTCAGTGATATTAATTTGAATCTACAACACTGAAGTATAATGTGAGCGCTCCTGCTGGCAGCAGCGACATGGTTTTAGAGCTACCTGGACTATTCGCTGCTGAAGGAGACTCATTTTCCAGGTATTAGCGTGGAAACATGATTATGTCTCGTTTATAACTTTAGGTTTTGATCGCAAAACACGTGAAAATGAATTAATTGTCTTTGCATTTGTTTCTTTGGCCGGTGAGGGCGGACTGAGCAGGATGATCAGACTCAGAATCAGAATACTTTATTAATCCCGGGGGGAGATTCTGTTGTTACAGTTATTAAAGCTCTCGAAGTACTATAAAGTAAGAAATTACAATTACAATAATTAGAAAAGTGCAGACCTTAAGAAATAAGATAAAGTGTAAGCGTAAGCATTAACTATTTACAAAGCACAGTAGTAATGACAGAGGACTGCATGATGCCCTTCCAGCTGCCCATAGCCAGGACCAGTCAGCAGGAACACAAAACCCTCCCTAAGAAAACAGTCCTTTGGAGTCATTCAGCCTTTATTCCATCTTCAGTGACTGAGCAAAAAATCAAACTTACAAATTGATGAGAGGACCTATAATCGGCTTCATAATGTTCTTTGGCATAATAAAGAAGATTTTTAAAGAAAGCTTCAACAAAAGCCCTTTCGGCCTGTTGTAGAACAAACTGCTCAGTGAGGCACACACAGGCCAGACCCTGTGGCCCCAGGTTTCTCCTCTAAAGGACTGGTGTTCCTAACCAGTGTGGAGCGCGACCAGAGCAGCCTGATCACCCAGTGGGACTGGACAGTGGCCAGCTGCCCCATTGGATTCCCTTCTAGAGTGCTCCAGTCCTGCAGTCGGTGCTGACCTTGCTCCATCCTGGAGCCATTTCAAAAGCTCATGTTGCCATCACTCAGACAAAAAGAGTTAGGAAAATGGGGTCAAAGAAGGAAGAAACCTGAAGTTTCACATTAGAGCCCTAACATGCATGTCTGCTTTCATTCCCTAGGAGCTCTCTCCTTCCTGCTCCGCTACCTCTGCACTCCTCTGTGATTACATCTCACCACCTGCTGCCTGACGTGTAAAATGAACACCCACTAACTCCAGTTAGTTACAGTATAAAAACACATTTTCCACCCAGAAAACACTCTGTGACTGTGCAGTCATAAACATGAGCACCGGCTGGACAGAAGCTGATTTCTATGGCAACTGTGAACACACACAAAGCTGAAATCTTGTGACTCTGCTCGCTGCTCCAATTAAGCTCCTAACACAGCAGCTGACAAACACATTTCACTGCTTCTGCCGCTGTTTCTCCGTGTTTCCACATTCGGCTCTGCTGACTCATTATGCAGGGATAATGAGGGGACTATTATACTTGTTGTGGTTGAATTATTTACACGCAATTTCAGCTATAATGAAACACTTGTATCATACAGTAATTCTGTATTAGAATATCAAACTGGGATAGATCAACTACAGTGTAAACAAATCTCGGAGCTTCGTTTAGCCAAGGTAAATGCTGCTACGCTCTCGAGACACATGGAGTGCCCCAATCAGGCCACAACTATAAATGAGAGAAGGCGCATTGATCCGTCCCTCACCCTGTCACACCTGATCACAGCAGGTGTGATGGTGAAGGAACCAGGCTGGTGCTCAGTCCTCAACATGCCTGTGTGTTCTCGTCCTGAGGCACAAATGAGCGGCAGAGGGGATCACGGGTGAGCCCCAGCAAACCAGCCTCCTCTGAAGGTGCTCAGCAGCGACCAGGACCATAGTTTGAGGGTACATGACATCATTTCAGGTGACAGAGTCAAAAAAAACAACCACAAAATAAACTGAGGGAAGAGGTTATAACTCTTGGCCACAAATGGCCTAAATTGAGGGAACAAGTTACATATCACTATCAAAAAAACCCACCAAAAAACACAAAATTAAAAAGGAACGGGTTATAATTTGTAGCTACAAATCAAAAAACCCGAGAGAACAAAGACACATTTTGGCCTCTGCTATTTGTCAAGCTGCTCTCCACAGGCCGGCTCTGTCGTTCAGGGTGCTGAGACCATTAAATCAACCCTTCACTGCTCTTTTTGTTTACTATCTCTTCATGTTTCACACTATAGATTCCATACATGTTGCCATGGAATCTAAATTTTGATGTGGCAACATTACCTCCACCATGTTTTGTTCACCAACCACTCCCCCCTCCCCCTCGCTGTTAGCCATCTGAACTCAGCTGGTGTCCAGCGTCCTGATGCCCAGGTGAACCGAGGGAGGGGGGAGGGCACAGCAGATGGCTCCCAGCACGCCACTAACGTTACATCCTCTTTTCTCCACCCACTGAATCTGGTGCAGCACTCAAATATCCATTCACATATGTCATGTCTCACAGCATATTTACATGAGTTATGCATAGGAATGACAAGCTGCTGCCTCTCAGCAGCCAAGTCAGCTGGACTCGCTGCTATGGACCAGGACGGCTTCATGTCACGCACCACTATCAGTCACTTCTGAGTCACTTCCTGCAGCCCACGTGTACTGGACAGCAGAGGTCATAAGAATATGAAAGCTAGAGCGTGTTGATGACGGCGCTGCATACGTGTAGGCTTTGAACCTGCTCTCACTCCTGTCTTAGGAGCAACTGCAGCAGCGTTTCACTTCCTGGTGCGTTTATGTTCTCTCCCTCAGCAGCTCGCTTTGTTCCCTCTCACAGTTTTCTCCATCGCCTCTTTCAATCAGCCGAGCCAGGTCTATAAATAAAATGACAAATCTGGCAGGGAGTTTGTGAGGGTTTTTTGCGTGGCAGTTATATTTTGTAGAGCCACAAGGCACCGCATGGCAGCATCTCTCTCTGCTGTTCACTTCCAGGACCGCTGGAGAGGCTGTGTGAAAGCAATATTAGCCCAGTAATATCTTGACCATGTCACAGTGGCCGAGGCGCCTTCATCGCTTCCAGCTAAGATGTGGCTTGATTTCAGTGTTGAGATTGTGAAGTGATACTGTCGTTCCATTTCCCTAGTTACTGGATTCAATTTAGGACATCGCTCAACCTTAAATTTGTACCTGTCTGCCGTGGCGGGGAAGCCTTGTGGAGGCGTAACAGGATGAGCGATCGACTCATCTGTTTGTAATGGGACTGAGCTCACTGGCCAGCGCTCATAATTTGACCCGGAACAGGCTGTGACAGAAACAGAGCGCCAGATTAAGATGTACTCCTATCACACCTCCCCCTTCTCCTCCCGCACCAGCCGGCAGTCCTGGCTGCCCAGGCCAGCGCCACTTATTGGCTGTGAAGTTTCAAATTAAACTTCCATAACCTACGAAGGGGAGGCGACGCCAAAGCAACGGTGAGCTCTCGTCTCAGACAGTCATCCCTGTGGACGCGGGTCGGAGCTGCTGCACTGGTTCTCCTCCTCCCACACAAGACCAGGGGTCCTCAGAGAGCCGGAGCAAACATTTCGTTTAACAACCGGTTTGACAAATCAAATCTTCAGCGAAGTGACAACAGAAATAGAGGTGCGATGAAGAGTAATTGAATAAGAATCCTCCTGGAAGCAGAGAACTGGCAGGTGAAAAGCAGCTTTGATGCCCTGAAATGCATTTTTCTATTTATGAGTGATACAAGCGGTGTTTGTTTAGAGGGCATCAGAAATCTTAGCAGCTTGTGCGCCTTTATTGTTTTTCTCCTCCACAGCCCAACCAGGCCTTATCGGAGCTAAGCCTCCCAAGGACAACGAATCACAGGCTCATCATTGCCAGCACCAGAGCCCACCTAAGTCCCCTGGTATCCCCGCTAAGAATGTCACTTCCACAAGTGAAGGGCAAAAGAGAGGAATGCAAGCTAGTGGGCAGAGAGTGGAGGGTCCAGCTGTTAGTGCTGGGGATGTAAAGATTTTGGCTTGAGTCTGCTGGGGTCAGGCAAACGTGACCGATGCTCTGGACCCTTGTGATGGACTGTGCTTCCCTCAAGGGTTCGGTGCTGATGGTAGTGTTTCAGAGAGCAGGTCAGCCAGTGGCTATGATATCACATTCCATGATATTACATACAAATATGTGTATTTGTAAGGGATAGACCGATTGTCGGCTGGGCCGATTATAATATAATATAACATAATTATAATTATATAGAATATATAATATCATTCCATGATATTACATACATATATGTGTATATGTCAGGGATAGACCGATTGTCGGCTGGGCCGATTATCGGTGCCGATATTTGGCATTTTGAGGCATATCGGCATCGGCCTTTTTCAAAAATCCGACGGCCGATAAGAGATCAATTTAAACCTGGGTTATTTTGGCTCTGGTGCAGCCGCGCCTCTCTGTCTGCAGTCACTACTCTGGCTCCAGCATCGCCCCGCCCACAGCACCATCTGATTGGTTACACACAGAGCAACAGCACAGTGAACAGCCAATCGGCAGTGAAGGCTGTGCATGCAGAGTGCTCACACACAGCGGAGAGGGGGAAAAGTTTTGCCGGGTGGAGAAGCTCCAGAGAGCGGATGTATGTTTCCAAGGTAAGTCAAGGCAGCAGACATCCCAGTCCTCTAAACCTCACAACTACTGGTAACGTGACTATGAGCCCAGTAACGTTCTATAAACAGAAGCTGCAGCTCTGCTGGTTCGCAGACGTATCCGTCAATCACTTGAAACAAGGTTGCTGATAATATTGATAGTGAAACAGTCGGTGATCATAGAAGTGTGTGTGTGTGTGTGTGTGTGTGTGTGTGTGTGTGTGAAAGAGAGCGTGACATTTGGTTAGTTTTATTACAGGAAAGCAGGTTGAGGGGATGGCAAGAGAATTATTTTATTTACTTTCTAAAACTTCAGGAAGCTCTCTTTTTTTTAATTTATTTCAATGTCCTGCAGTTTTTGTTTTTGTTGGAACTAAAATAACATTTCAGTTCTATTGAAATTTTGAAAAACTTAATTTACTTTGGCAAACTTTAGGGAGCCATTTATCAGTTTAAGTTTTCATTTGACTTCATGAGACGTGCTGCTGAGCCTGGGAGCTTCCTGCACTTTGTCACCATTTTAAAACAAAGAGGTCTATTTATTCTACAACGTTCAATAAACGTCTGCTCAAAGGCATTCAAACAAAGTTAAGGGTTGGACTTTTTAGGACTCAAAATTTTGATGCCAAGATATTCTCTTTAATGCAAATGAATATCGGCTCCAAATATCGGTATCGGCCCTGAAAACCCGTACCGGTCTACCTCTGGCGCATGTGCAGATACTGTTTTATGTCTTGTTGCTACAGTAGGGTTCTGATGAAACTTGACTAATAGAACAGCACAAGTAATTTAGTCTACAGAGACGGAACCATTTTCCCTGAGCAAACACGTCTGAGACAGCAGGGATGAAAAGACATCCTTTTAACATGCAGCAGTCCCGGCCTGTATGGGGGGGGGGCATCTGCCTCGACCAGCTGAGGGACGGATCAGGAAAGAGAGCGAGAGAGGGGGAGAGAGAGAGAAAGAGCGTGAGAAAGATACGGGGGGGGGGGGCAGCACCTAAACTACGATAAATCCAATCATATTCATGCCTATACGAATACCAAAACTTGAAAAATACAAAAAACATTTTAAAAAATTGTAACAAATGCACAACTTCAGTGCCCAGCGAAGGTTTTGGTGATGGGCTCAGCTCGTTAACGCTGACGTACCACCAGGCTCAGCAGGAGTGAGGACAAGGCCAAATGAGAAGTTGGAGATCTCTGACTGAGGTTTCTTAGGCAGAAGAACTGTACTAGAAGACAATCCTGCCTCCAGAATAAAAGGTTTGAACGGTTTATTATTTCTGCAAACTACAGATAGGAATAAGCTGTGTTTCTCAGCCAACGGCAAGTGTCCCATCTACACTGCCACAAACAGCTGGTGTTGGGGGGCGGATGGATCCAACAAACACTGGCCTTCACCAAGTTCCCCAGCTGGAACCAACAGTTCTTGTTGGTTAGTTTATTGGTGACTATACCTTCCCAGACACCATCTGGGCCTCCCGAACCCGAGGAACTGTGTTCCTGCTGGTCTGGACGTCTGCATCTTACATATCACAAAATCTCAGACATGCCTAGAAAGAACTGCTGTGCCAACGGTGTCCACTGGACAGAAGAATGTCCCTAGAGCTTTCTGAATGTCAAAGGTCCAGGTCACTGACAGGCAAACAACTGGGATGTGGTCCCGTCTTAGACCTAAATGAAGAACCAAAGTATGAAGCAAAGGCTTTCACTTACTTTCACCCTCTCATACGCCTGCAATATGAAGGTAACTCAGCAGCGTTCCTCCTTCACTCTGCAGGTTGTTTGTGGAGAACCATAAGAGCCTCAGCTAGAACCCTGGCAATGCTGCCTCTTGAAGGTTGCACGCATCCGTTTCCCCTCTGTGAACAATTCTTTGGCTTGCTGAGAGCGGTACTTTGATATTTCTCTTCAAAGTGCTGTTGCAGTAATGTTGCTCGGTTGCTATTATTCCTTGAAAAATACTACAAACAGGACAAGAGTACACAAAGTGCATCCTGCAGCGTTCAAACCAGAAGCTTTACACAGATATGATTGGTCGATGCAGAACGCAGCTCAACAAGGACGAGCGTACGAGGCGAAGTGACTGGACATCACAAGGCAGTCGCCATTTAAAATCAGAACTCACCACCTCAGCGAACTCCCCACCCCTGTTCCCTTTTGTCTCACATCCTTGTTTTTCTAGAACAAGTCAAATAAAAGAGGCGCTTCCTCAAAGAATTTCCATTCCAGAAGCACTTGCTTCTGACTTTATTAATTAGTGAGCTCCTTTTACTCGCCCTCCTCCTCCTACCTCCATCCTGTCTCATTTTTCTAAGTGTGAATAGAACAAAGCAGTGTGATTGAAAAGAATTGTTCTCCCTCCACTAAAACCTCAGAAATCACTGGTGGCCGTCAGATTTCCTCTTCGACTGTCAGGCTGTCACCACCGTTCATGGCGCTGTGTTAGAGACGCCACGGTCAGCCTGATTATTCTGGGGCCGAGTGATTCTCCCGCGGCGCTCTCTTCCTCACAGCTGTAGACGTTCCAACAATCAAATTTATTGAAAGTAGGCCGGCTGTGATTGGAGATCAGATCGTTAATCAGCCATTGAATGGACGTGAGATATATAATATATAATTATATATTGATAATTATATATATATAATTATATATATATAATATATAAATATAATTATATATATAATTATATATATAATTATATTTATATATATATAATTATATTTATATATATATAATTATATTTATATATATAATTATATATATAAATATATATATTATGTGTGTATACATATGTATGTTTATACATATGTATATATGTATGTTTATATATATATATACATATGTGTGTATATATATATACACATATACACACATACGTGTGTGCGTATATATATATATATATATATATATATATATATATATATATATATATATATATATATATATATATATATATATATATATATATATACATACATACATATACATACATACACACACATATATACACATACACACTCACTGAAGAGTCACATGGGGATATTTATAACAGCACTAAGTAATAATGGTCTCCAGTAACCTCGACCAGTTATTGACTTGGACGCTTCAGAGGAGGCTTTTTTTTTTTTTTTTAATTTTTAACTTGCATGTTTTGTTCGTCCGTTCCCCTCCACTTATCTGGGTCCCGGTTGCGGGGGTACCAGCCTCACCAAGGAAACCCAGACCGCCCTCCCCCCAGCCACTTCCACAAACGCTTCCAGGGGAATCCGGAGGCGTTCCCAGGCTAGCTGAGAGATATAATCTTGCAACTTGCATTGTGTCTTTTTCATTTGCATCATGGTGTTCTTCGCCACTAACTCAACATCTCTGCCCACCATGCTTGCTGCCCGTCAGTGACGTAACTCCTCCCACCCTTCACAAGATTAGATCGTAAATCAGGAATCTCCATTTAACAGGAGTGGATCTCCCGACCGTAATTTAGAGAAGTGTGTGGAGGATCTACTGACATCTAGTGGTGAAGTCCAGATAGGAACCCCTTGAAAAACGCAGTACAGTCTCAGAGCGACAGAATGTCCCGGACCCACAGGTTGAGAAACACTGATGGAGGCACATTCGGTGTGGCTACAGCGAGCAGCACTGCTGGCCAGAGCAAAAGTGAAGTCGACGTATTTAGATGATGTTTGTAGTGAACGCCTCTCCTCATCCTGCTGCAGCGCTGCTGGCTGCTTCATGCACGGTTGCAGCGACTTTCCAACATGCAGTGTTCCGATGCGTAAGTGAGGGCAGCCAGCACCAAATTATCCTCATAAAGCACCAGGTGTTCTAGAACGGCCCCTGTGGGAAGCCATTACATTTACAAGGGTGACATTTGCATTTTTCAGCTTAATATGGAAACCAGTGTTAGGCAGTTTGGGATGCATATTAAATTGCTCACAGCCCATCAGCAGCCCATGCAGCCACCGGCCTCCATGGGTTCAGTGAGATGACGATGTGAAGAAAGTCTAGAAAGAATGCATCCTCACTGAGTGCAGACTGACACTTCGTCGTATCAATCATTCATGCTGCTGCTGCGGGAATTAAACACCTGATTTCCCCTGAAGGGAATTATCCCCACAGAGTTGTGGATTTGATTCAAAATCTTCTGCCTAAAAGCATAAAAATAGCATTAAACTTCTGACCTGTCTGGGTTTGCAGGACAATCTCATGAATTGTAGTAATCCTCGACACCAGCATGCTAGTTCAAAGCTTTACTTTCTCTCTCACAAACTGCAGCCTCTATTCTGGCACCTTAAGTGGTCTTTAGCAGAAAAACTGAGTGCTTGATGAAAATGCCAGTTTCTTCATGTGCTGCCATATATGCCTTGAGACCAAAATAGAGCAGCTCAGCCAGAGGGAGAGCAGGCGTCGGTCTGCAGTGTGAAGGAGAGTGTACATGACAGGAAATGAGAGGAAACAGACGGTGGACATACTTTTTAGGCCTGTAGTCTGGGATGCTTCTGTCCAGCGAGATGCGATCGCTGAGCTGAGCATTATAGCCGTACTCCTCGTACTTCCCCTCGGCATCACGGCTGTCCTCTCCCAGAGAGGCGGCAGCTCCCCCCTGGCCCAGGCCTCCGGGTCCCTCCACCAGCCCCATGGGCTTCGCCAAACCTGCAAAGAAAATGACAAAGGAGGATCAGACAGGTGTACGTGGCTGTAGGTGCTCTGACAGACGGCCCGACGAGAGGCCATGCAGGCGAAGCTGATTGGCATTCCATGGCAGCGTCACTGAGGTGTGTGTCGGCCCCCGGAGCCAGCGGGTCCGTCTGCAGTGACAGAACCGAAAACACCCACACGGACGTGACGGAGCAGCAGAGGCTCATGCACAAACATAACGGCCAACACAGACCAGAGACGAGCGCGGGGCTGCTAAACCACAGGAACCGAAGCCTCAGCGCGCCACGACCCGACCAGTCCGCAAAGGTGAGCAGGACGGATGACCATTTCCATAATGCTGTGATGTCATCAACAAATCAATAAAATAGAAATGTAAAAAGGTCACTGTAGCGTGTCAGGATAAACTTTTTTTTTAAAATAAAAATATAATTATTTTTGGAGTTGACAAAAGGGTCGACATGAGGAAACCTTATCAGCCCCCCCCCCCCCCCCCCACACACACACACACACACACACCAAGAGTGTTAAACATCATTTCCAGCTGCACTCGTTCACCTGCCGCTCCTCTGGCAGCATCTTTACCTGCCTGCTCCTGGTCTGGCTCATCCAGTCTGGAACCAGCTCCTGTCTCTTTAATGTTGCCCCATTCTCACCAGCATCAGAGGGGGAGGGGTATTCAGCCTCCCCAGCCAATCACAAAAGGCTCTGACTGGAAACTCCTAATAAGGGTCAACACAGATGCGTAGCCATGGCAATGCAGTGGATCAATAGGGGTTTCAAAATTTAAAAAAAAAAACTACAATGTGGTGGGTGAGAACACCTGATAAGTGCACTGGTCTGTCCTGATTGGCTGATGGTTACTCCCTCATGACACTTGATGGTCCCAGCAGAGACCCTGTTTCCCGTCACGTGTCACATGTCCTCATCAAAAGACGTGCTGGTGTTGGCAGGACCAGAGGCAGCACCTCTCCCCACACTTTGGTCTGCTAGCCCTCTTCCAGCACCCTGCACCTCCTCATCCTCTCACTGCTGCGGCGGCACCATTCCAACAGTCCCGCAGCCGCAGGGGCCCCGCTTATGCTGCTGCACCCGAGCCATTGCTGGAGAGTCAAACACTTTAGAAGTCTGGAGGACGTCGTCACTGCACGGTGAGGACAAGTAGATCTGCAGTGGCAAAGGGGAGATGCTTCACGCCGCGGACTGCAATGATCGGCGCTGCACTGAGGTCACGCGTCATTTGTTGATCATCAGACTCTGACACTGTCAAATAACCAGCTGGTTACAAGATAGACGGAAGGAACGCACACATCTGGCTTATTTTGTCACAACAGCAAAATCTTTCTTTAGTTTTCTAATCAAATTTACTGCAAGTCCACTGAACACGTCAGTGCCTCCTCACCAGTCCTTGAACACAGCGAGAACACGCTGACATGAATCAGCTGGAACCGCAGCGGCGCGCAGGTCAATCGAGCTTCGTTCAGGATGCATCTCAGTCTCTGTTTTGATCATTCGTGAAGGATCGGGGTCAAAGTACACGAGAGAATGGGATGAATATCGAGTCATTCCATCGCGCGGATCTGAAAGTGGTCTGCTCGCATTTGCTGAAATGGTTGATCAACTCTGATGAAAACGCTCGGGAAGCTTCACTGCCATGTAGTTGATGTTAATTTGGCTTTAAAACACAGAAACCTTTAATCCAACAAGGAGCCAGCAGATGTTTCATTGTGGCCCTGATGGCTCTATTAAGGCTAATTATAGAAGCATTTTAGCAGCAGAGTGTAGCAGGCGGCGCCATGACAGTGAACGGCTGCTCGCTGTACGCTGGTCCTAAAGGACCTGTGGAGGGGAACCAGAGCCCTCAGGCCTCAGTGGTCTGACGCAACAAATGACCAGATCTTCTATGTCAGACTTAAAATCCCCTCTGCTCCCATGAAGCCGAGTCATGGTGACAGTGACCTAGAACAGAGCAGCACTGGTGCCCAGACACAGGCGCTTTCAAAAGGAGAGGGAGAAAAATTGCAAGTCAAAAATGAAATCTTGGCTGACGACAAAGACGCCTGTGGACGGCTTCAGACCTCAGAGGGAAAAGACACGGGTGCAGGTTTGTTGCGGACCCCCCTCCCTCCCTCCCTCCCCTACAGCGGGGGTCCGTCTGTCCCTGTAGTTTGGAGGAAAGTAAAAACAGCAAAGTAAAAACACGCTGCAGTCCAAAGATCCATGGCTGAGTAAGATTCCCACTTGACCATCAACAGTTGCACTTCCATGACACCCTGACGGAGCAGAGTTGAGCCACACGGCCCACAGCGGGTCAGCAGTTCCTGGACTCTGGGGACCACGAACATGTGGCTGCACAACATGGAGGTAGAGTTTTTGCCTCTGATAGGTTGAGATTGTTATTGTCAGAGTCCAGTGGAGCTCTATCCCAGGGAGCTCAGACCCAGCAGGACCCCCACTGAGAGGACCTGACTGATCATCCTGATGTGACCATCAACCAGGTCAGCAACCACGCCGCACGGCAGGCGCTGGTCCTGCGCTCTGCTGGTGAACTTCTGATCATTCTGGTCCGTCTGTTCTTCACCAGGTGGGACGTGACGGGGCGTGACGTGTTTCTACGCGGTGAGCTTCACCTTCAGCATCTCTACGACTCAGCCAGGGACGCTAAGCTGAGCGGTGACATAGCTCCGACCCTGTCGCGCGCAGCCGTCCGCCAACACATCACTTCCTGTGAGGTTGGATACTGACTTCCTCTCCGCAGCAACAAGCACTTTTATCGGATAAACTTCGATGTGGACGAATGTCAATCATGGAGAAGTATTTAAAAACAAACAAACAATAAATTCCTATAAGTGAAGGCGACTGCTGCATGTTTGCCCCCCTCTGTGACTTAGTAGTAAAGGAATAACACGACACATTTCTAATAAACACATTTCTAATGTTTAGTAATTTTCTTCCAGTTACTATGTCCAGTCCCTCTTGTCGTTCGTTATAGTTTTACTTTACAACATCAACACTTCTTGACTTACAGTCAAAGGCTGCGTCCGAATAGCCAAGTAGGTCTGATGGCAGGTCTCAGAGCAGGTCGCAGGCTGTCCCAAACCACAACTGGCGCGAGTAGCGACCTACTTCTCAACCTAAATTCCAGCCTAAACACGCCCACATTGTAGGTCGGTTCAGGTGCATCCTACGGAGCAACCTATGGCCCACAATGCACCGCGGACTTCTTCTTCGTCCCCTAAAAACTTGTGGACCCGCAACCCAAGTTAGCGCCACCAACAGTCTCCCATTCTGATGAACACCAACATTTATAGTCGTTGATGACTAAAGGTGCGTTCATGTGCTTAATAATAGAGAATGAGGGAAGAGTGGAGTGCAGTACGACAGTCAGGCCAGCAGGTGGGGCTTTCGTTGGTGCTGTCTACCTATTTGCAGTATCTGTGCTCTGCCAGCAGAGGTCGTGCTTCACCACCAATCTTCGATGGTGTCCGAATGGTGCCGCCGTGTTTAGGTTGTAGCAGGAGGACGTAGGTTGGTACTTGGCAATTCGGACGCAGCCAAAAGCAGCAGGAAGTAGGGTGCTCCTCCGTTTCCGGTCCGGTAAGCATTAGAATCCGGCATGGAACTTTTTGATTAAACGTATTTCTGAGTTTCAGGTCTTTTTTCTTTTTTGTGTGTTTTTTGGCGCCAGTTTTGATGACGTGGCATTCTCCCCCAATCAGAGCTGTTACCGGAAGTAGCCTCGAGTATTGTAGGTAATGTATGTTTTTTGTACATCGCCCCAAAAGAACAACTTTAATATACAGTATATACATCCATCCTCCATCCACCCATCCCTCCATCATCCATCCCTCCATGTTCTCCCTCTTCTCCTGTTCAGGGTGGTGGGGGTGGAGCCTATCCCAGCAGCCTTCCCCCTGGACAGGTCACCAGTCCATGGCAGGGCCAACACATAGAGACAGACAACCATTGGCTCTCCCAGCCACGCCTACGGTCAATTTACAGTCTGGATTAACCTGGTCCCTCTTGATGTCTTTGGACTGTGGAGGAAGCTGGAGTACCAGAGAGAACCCAGCAGGAACAGGGAGAACATGGAGACTCACCCAGAAAGACCCCGTGCTGCAGCCAGGGCTCCACCCACAACCTTCTTGCTGGGGGCCACAGGGAGGACCACTGCTCCACCGGGCCGTGTACATGTATACAAATACAACATATTCAAGTGTTTATATTTAAATGATTTGATATTTTGTATTTTATATAGTCAATTATCACATTCAAATGTATAAATACACAGGAAAAAGAAAGAGTACTTGTTTCCCTGACTGCTCATCCATGATGCGCAGCTGCTGTGAATGTGGTTCTAATGGCTCCAAACTTGTTTTACTCTGTTGAATTAAGATAGAAATTAAAGCGCATCGTACATATGTTCAGTGAAATAATAGGCTCCTCCGTCTCTGTCATTACCTCCTGTCTGACTAATCTAAGTGTTTATGCTGTCAGCTTTGCTCATCTCTCCACAACTGCTGGACTCGTCAACATTCCATGAGACGGTGCAATCATGTCAGATAATGCGATGTGAGCCAGGTTGCAGTGAAATATCGAGCTGCGTCTGTTCTCCATATCACCAGATGGACACACAGACAGTCGGTAAACAGTGCATACCAATGACGAGCTCAGCTTCAGCCCTTCAGGAACTGCAGAGTAATCACCATATTTGGACGTCCTCAAATCCTCGTGTGCCACTGAAGATTTGTAATCGGAGCTGAATGGATGCAAACCGGCTTCTCCCGTGAGAGGGGCTCAGTTTGCCCCGCACCAGTCAAAGTGGTGGCATTTTGACAAGCATGGGTGGGGTTGGTGTCATAGACGAGCCATCTGCCGTAGCAGCCCGCATCACACAACAACACAGAGACTCTCCAGAGCCGGAGACTTGAGTCTGGAGGGCCTCTCTGTCTCTGCATGAGACTTGGACGCAGGACAATGGCTGACAGCTTTGTTTTTAGTGTTATTTCACTACCCCCTGCCTTCCTCTTCCGCTGTCTGATTGAAAGAATTCCATAATGGAATGAGAGAGTCTGTGGATAGTTCCAGAAAAAGGCCTGAGAATCAGCTTGCCTGTCAGTCGCAGTCGGAGACGAGTTTAAAGAGAAGCAATCGGATGACTGGTGTTTCTGACTCTAAAACAGCCCTGCAGCAAATCAGAGCTGTTTAAAAGATGGAAGTGGACAGATTTGTGGCTCGTCCTTTATTATGTAGCTTATTCATCTTGCTAAATCGGATATGCAAAGATTTATCCATAAAAAAAAACACAAATCATATTTCTTAAAAGAAAGACAGACTTGGACTGTGGGTGAAGCAGGACTGCCGGGATGCAGAGCTCTGGTCCCACAGCGACTGCTCGAGTTAAAAATGTATGTCTGTGTGAGGCACTTTGTATGAAAGCTTGGACTAAGTGGGCTGTTACGTCCCAGCCACAAGAAAAGATGACTTAAGTGACTATTGATTTATAAATGAAAACAAACATGAGACTTGTCATATTTGACTTAACATCTTGTCTAAAATGTGCTTCCTGTATCGTAGCGTTTAATACCCGGTGTCCACGGGGAGGCCGTCAGTCTGAGCAGCACCTTGGCGCGTTCACCCTTTTACTACCCAGCAATTACAGTCCACCATCCTCCTCTTCCACGCCGGCCTCATTCCTTCCTGGTGTGTCAGCTGGATGTGTATCTTTGCAGCGTCAGGCACCAATTTGAATCTCATTGTGTCCGAGATTACATCTGTGTCCGTCCTCTACCTCAGAATCAATTTGTCCAAATCCCTCTGTCATGATATATTAAACCTACAACAGCTATAAATCACAGAGCGACCTTCAGAAAATATGAGCTAGACCCTCAAATTCAAAGATGACCCCATTTTTAATGAATGATTTAGGAGCAAGAGTGGATTTATGTGTGTCCAAAGTGATGCAGTTCTAAATATTAATGCTGAGGGCAGGCTGGAGGGTTCTCTTCACGTGGAGGAAAATAACTGGTTCTCGAGAGGTTGAAAGCTAAAACAAATCCATGAAATATTGAGACCTGAGAGAGGAGCAGCAGTCATTTTAGTTCTGGCCCTGGGGACAGCAGGTCAGCAGGATGGCAGCAACTGATTTGGAAACTGATTAGCTCTTGAAAATGTCTCCTCACAGAGAGGCTCGCCATTAAGACTGGACACGCACACTTGTATCGGGTAGTGCTGGCTTTGATTCCCACAAGTATAATGGAGGTTGTGTGCTGCAGGTTTGGACCAAAGGTTCCTCTGAAGCGCTCATGACCACAAAAGAGGCAAAACAATGAAGAAGAACCTGGATCGTCCGGCTGAATCTGGATCCAGTCTGACGGAGGTTTGTCGCTGTCATCGCATGTCGCTGACTCCTGCACCTGCGCCGTGATTGGCTGCAGACGGCCTCTTAACTTGACGTTTCCTGTTAGATGAGGATGGTTAAGGGTTGGTCAAAAGATGTTTGCCCGTACAAGTTCACGCATCTGAAGGTCCATCTGGGATGCGTAACGTGTGTAGCGCCGTGATTGCAGTCAGTAATCCTTGAAACCACAGCTGTGGTGTGAGACGAGAGCTTGACCACGACACGAGTGTCTGTTTTCTCAGGGCACATCTATCATTCTTTTGTCATCTCATGTCCTTCAGGCTTCTAAAATGGCAGAAACATTGTGCAGTCTTAAAAATCCCACTCGGCTGGCGTTTCAGGTGTGATATTCAAGCGGCAGGTGAAGGGAGTCTGCGTCTGTGGCGACTACTGGCAGGACTCTTCCTGCACCCCTGCTGACTTGAATGTGGATCAGTTTTTATTATTCCACTCTTCCAGATTTTCCAAATGTTTTCTGACCAAAACAGATTAAATTGTGATTGTTGACAGAACAGCATCACATGGTTCTGAAGCAGGTGGAACCGGGCCAGGCAGAACACGTGAGGCACACGACTCAGAAGTCATCATACAGTCCTGCAATTATTACACAAACTACAGTGACCGTAATTCATGTACTTTATTAATTGGAATAATTAATGAATGCATATCTCCATTCATTCAGCAGAATAGTTCTTTATATTGTAGCAAATCCACATTTTGTTTTCACACAGTAACACTGGACGCTCACAAGCAGCAGCCAACTGCACGCCTGCTTTCTAAGTTAATGAGCTCACATCAGCAGCTGTGATGGTGATGCGTAAAAGGGAGTTCTGCTGATGTCAGCGGCGTGAATTCAGGTTGGACTGCAGGTCACGAGGGCTGAGGGTGTTTAAGTCAGTCAGCTGAGACGTCCAGACCGCTGCTCACATGTCACCCCTGTATGTATCGTCACTGGCAATAATGGCTCAGGGTGGCCGTCTCGTAATCAGGAGGTGACTGGTTGGAGTCCCGCCTCCCACTCCTGACGCCATCTTGAACCGATAGATGTGTTGGTATGTGGAGTGCTCAGTGCTGCTGCCTGTTTGTGTATCAAAGTGCAGCGATTGAGCGAAATCAGAAATTATTTCATTACTAAATGAGAGTGATTCCTGCATTCCTCGCCGCTCCGTCTGCAGTTATCGTGTCTGCCGCTGCTGCTGATTGTCAGGTGAGCTGCTGAATTCATTATCATAATTCTTCAAGGCTGAGAAGAATTGATTCTTATCTGCTTCTGTCCACCGGCGCCTCATCTACATATCTTTATTGGAATATATTTGATTTCATCTGCTTCCCTGCAGCCTTCATTGTGCTGTGATGTGATGTGACATCCCTGAGAGCCAGGGGCATTACACACACACACACACACACACACACACACACACACACACACACACACGCACACACACACACACACACACACACACACACACACACACACACACACACACACACACAAACAAACAATATGATGGGTATCATTAAGAGCATCAAGTGTGTGAGGAAGAGAGAGGGAGCACGTGTGTGTGTGAGTGTGTGTGTGAGTGTTTGTGTGTGAGAGTGTGTGAGTGTTTGTGTGAGATTGTGTATGTGTTTGTGTGTATGTTTGTGTGTGTGTCTGTGTGAGACTGCGTGTGTGTGTGTGTGGGTATTT
>NC_141325.1:30539040-30596540 GCF_037954235.1 Aulostomus chinensis | reverse complement strand
GGTCGCCCTGCACTGACGGGTTGGCTTGTTTGTGTGCAGTATTTGTACGGGCCAGTTAAAGGGCTTCTAGTACGGCGAGGAGATATTTACTGGTTTTAATGCAGTACTTAAGGTCAGACAGCGCTTCATAAGCTTGTTAACAAGCTTAAAACCCTCTCATCTGATTAGCCGACGACGGTGGCATCCACCGCAGCGCCGTGCTGCTGCTGATAACCCTCGTGTTGCTCCTCCCTGAGCAGGATGCTCCTGATAATTGTTGACTGTTGCTTTCTTGTTGGGACTGCACTAAACCTCCACCACAACCATAAAAGAAGAAGTTCTCTGACTTATTTATGTCCTCCAAATCTAATTGGTGTGCTGCATCTCCATGGCAAGCCGTTGGTAGGCAGTAAACAACAGAGGGCAATTATTTCATATGGCTGCCGGACACGGCAATGGTTACTGTCCTGCTCTCACCACAGCAATCCCCAGCAGCCGCAGAATATTTGTGGTGTGTGCATGGTTTCGGTAGCGACCTGCGACAGGAGCACATGATTAAGTATGCTGTTGAACAGCTCCAGGAAAATCACGGGTGCGTCGTCATTGTTTTTCATCTTTAGATGGCGCAGATTCGTGCCTGTTGACTTGGTTTCTGAGTGGCAAATATAAACTGTTGATGTTTCTGTCGCACACCTGATTTACCAAAATTCATTTGCCTGATTTATCAATTCAAAAATTAATTAATTTGCTGTGTGAAACTCAATTATAAATTCAGTGCAACAGCCTGACATGGAATGACATTCTGACTGAATGCGTGTGTATTCGGCGGCGGCTTGACTCTGGCAGGGTCCTCGTGAAGTGGAGGGCGGCAGCGGCCTGCTGCTCCCCAGTTGATCGTCCACCGCTGCTCTGCAGGTCAAAGCAGTAACTCAACTCTGCTGCACACACAGTTGACAACAGATTATGAAGCTGATCGGATTTTAAGGAACATTCAACAAATAAGTCGCAGCGAGCGGCTCTGGTGTGGACGCCACGCAAACGTAAACGACATGGAAAGAATCTGTCCAGCTGGCTGGAGTCTGTTTGACTGATGTTGCAGTTGCGATCAGATTTGCAATATAAGAGGGAAAAATAATTTTTTAGACCATTAATCTTTTTTAATTGAGAATTCCATTAAAATGATTGTGCCATGATTTTTATTGTAAGTGGCATTTTGACACATAATTAGCCTTTAATACTTATTGTGCTCCGCTTTGATTTGGAAACTGCAGAAGGCCGTGTCAGGATTTTGATAAAATTTGGAATAACTGCGCAGCCTCATTGAACATCTCCAGCGCTACAATAATACCATTTCACAGTCTCGCTCCTGAAGCGCTTTAGCAGCTGTGTTTCTGGCCCTCAGTCTCAGTCGCAGGTTCTGCACGGCTACAGGCGGCCATTGTTCTTTTGGAGACGCAATGTCTTTTCTCTGGATGCCAGATATCAAAC
The DNA here is from genome assembly GCF_037954235.1 of Aulostomus chinensis. Classification (NCBI taxonomy): domain Eukaryota; kingdom Metazoa; phylum Chordata; class Actinopteri; order Syngnathiformes; family Aulostomidae; genus Aulostomus; species Aulostomus chinensis. Next base: position 30,595,073 of record NC_141325.1, on the reverse strand, counting down.
ATAACTCAAAATGACAGAATGACCCTCACATCGCTGCAGAACCGCTGGGTGTCGGGAAGCTGCATTCATCCGCACATCTACAGAAGATGAATTTTCCCAGATTTTACATTTTCTTCTTCATCAAGTTTGACTTGCAGAACCCCAACGACAGGGCTGTTATAACATCTGTGACCTCTGCTGGCGACCAACATGAAATACAACAACACTGCCTCCTCACACACATGCAAACACACGCGCACACACATGCGCACACACACAAGCTCACACACACACAAACTCACACACACAAGCTCACACACACAAGCTCACACACACACATGCACACACACACACATGCACACACACAAACTCACACAAGCTCACACACACACAAACTCACACACACAAGCTCACACACACATGCACAAGCTCACACGCACACACACAAGCTCACACACACACATGCACACACACAAACTCACACAAGCTCACACACACACATGCACAAGCTCACACGCACACACACAAGCTCACACACACACATGCACACACACAAACTCACACAAGCTCACACACACACATGCACAAGCTCACACACATTCACAGACACGCGCACACACACACTCACACACACACGGCGTAGCTGTAATTTAGGGCTGACGTCTCAGGAGTGTCAGATCCTAACTCTCCTGGTGGCTCAGACATCAATCGCTTGCACCTCCAAAGCTGTTCCTGCGTTCCCACGGTTTATAAAAACCAAACTGTCACCTTTCCTCATGATTTGGCTTTGGACCGAAGGAAGTCATGCTGTCTTGGACTTAATAAACCTAACAATGGTCCACATGTGCATTGCTGGTGCCACGAGGAGGCACAGTGCCAGGCTCAAGTGTCCGGGTCTGAAGGTCTCGGGTCTCAGATGACAGCCGAATGACTGAGGTGACGTTAACTTGATTATGTCAGCAACCGTTCATCCGATCGCCGTCAGCTTCGGCAGGGGGACCACTGGCACAGCCGGGAAGAGCCGGCTGAGTTTAAGGCTCTGGGCTCCAGGATGAGAATGACTGAGCTGAGAGTCAGTCTTGAAGCTCTGTGACATTATCAGCGATCAGATGGGCACAAAAGTCTGATCAAAGTCAGAATTCAGACATTAAAGCCAGAGATTAAAGTTAGGGCCCTGAGATCAAAGTCAGAGTTTTGTCAGGGTGGTTTGGTGATGTCACACAACCCGCGTCCCCTCAGTCTATGGGCACTACAGCAGCTACGTATGAGTGTGAGAAGGTGCAGTGAGTGTGAGAGAGTTTTAGTCAGCCTTCATATCCTGTGAGTAAACAGCATGCAGTCATTCGGGTTCCTCCTCTACAGCGACCACATGTTCATGACTCAGTGAGAACCTGAAGTGTCAAGCACCTCACAGTATCTGCTGTTCCGTTGAGTCTATCATCTGCTGCGCTCACTCTCCTGACCACAGCTTACACAAGTTGCACACAATATACATTGATGAGGAAGCATTAAATGTATGGATGTCTGAGTGTCAGGAAAAGGACCGGGAACAAGAGTGTGACTGGAACTGTGCTCCCCAGCCTGCTGCTCTGCTGGGAGGCCAGGTCTGACTGTAAAGGCCACATAAGAAAGCGTAAGTCTGGCTGTAGAGACATGAGACCCTCCCTCCAAACCCAGACATCTTATTATATCTGATATGTTGCATCAGTGGTGCAACATATCAGATTTAGGTGAAATGGCAGGAGCTGCCGCCGGGGCTCAGACTCCCTCTGGTCCACTTACAGCACCAGTTTCCATCAAGTCCTTCATGTGTTGGGGGGTGATGTCACCGCCTGATGGCCAGTAAAGTCTGTCAACACAACTATTGCACTGGAATACATCAGCCTGCTTCATTAACTCCTAACTATCAGGCTCAGTGTTCAATGGCCAGGAGCTGCATCGACCAGTCTGATCCCAGACCAGGACACCAGGGCTCAGTGCTTTTATTTTGGAAAACAAATGCAACCGTGCCAGACTCCCTACCGTTCAGCTGGTTGTAGACCACATCCTCCAGCCGCTCCAGCCGCTGCAGGATCGACTGTCTGTCCACCACGCTGGGCGCTTTGCCGCTCCTGGCTCGCAGCCTCTGGTCCGACAGGCGTCCTACCTGGACCAGTTCCTCGGAGCGGTCCTGGATCCTGCAGTAGACCGAGAACAGGATGATCCCCACGAACACAAGGATGTTGACGGTCAGCAAAGTTTTGATTTTGCGTGCCACAGCCATGAAAGTGAGGGTAGTGTGTGGCCGTCAAGCCCCGCTGCCCGTGAGTGGTGACCCCCGCTTTGACGACCGACTTGGGGGGGGGGGGGGGGGGGGGGGTTCGCGGAGGAGTACGGTTCAGCACCGCGGACAGCGCAGGAAGAGGCTGCGGGGCATCGCCGCCGTCACATGGAAGCTGAAGGTGGGGAAGGTCGCCGGCGCCGCTGCGGTGCTGCTCTCGGGCTCCTTGCGCTCCACCGCCGCCTCAGCGACACACCGGGAAGGCGTCCATCATCCCAGCACGTCCTCTGCGAGTCGCAGCTTCCTTTAGCCGCGATGTGTCTCGTCCATTTTACTAGAGACGCTGCAATCAGCGCTTGCGGCGAAGCACCGCGGCTGCTATGGGCGCTCTGCTGCGGCGCCTCTCAAAGACGCTCTGGTCCCTGCAAACCCGATCAGCCCAGGAAATACGTGCATGCTTCACGGGTTCCTCCCCCCGCCTGTGACAGGTTGAGTTGAGGGCTGATTCGCCCTTGAATGTTGGCAAACGGTGCTCGGTGTCGCTGGGAGAGATGCAGCCGAGCTCTGACGCGCTGCTCCGTCTCTCCTCCCCGCCGCTCCGCTGCTCTCTGCCGGGGAGGAAGAAAAGCCGCTGCCGCCGCCGCCGCCGCCGCTGCGTCCTGACGTTCACAGGCACAATCATGAATATTCAGGAGCTGGATAACGGGGGGGATGCTTCCACTCGGTGGAGCAGCCGCCTCTCCCGGTGGTTACCGAGCTGTGAAAGAGCGTTAACACATCTCGCTGTTTGATCCGTGATGGCTGGGCCAGAGATCCCGGCTCACCTCCCCGAACCGAGGCGACATATGCAAGCATGAGGACAGAACACGGAAGTAAACACACGCTTGTGTGTGTGTGTGTGTGTGCGCGCGCGCGCGAGTGTGTAGCAGTTTAGAATTGCCAGTTTTAATTTTTTTTCCTGTGCATGTTTTGCTCCTCGCGCTTCCATCGGCAGCTTTGCTGCCCCACGTGTTTGTTACAGCTTCAGGGTGCAGATTATAATCTCATCATGTCAGGAATTACAGGCAGGGAACGGCGCTGACTGCTGGAGGCAGCAGGTCCTCCTCAGCCCCAGACGCAGGAACCACCAGCGTCCTGGAGGCCGGACATGCAGTGGTTGTAACCCTAGCAGCTCCTCATCTCAGAGCAGATGAGTTTCGGCCCAAGCGAGTCACGTAGCAGATTTGCAGTCTCAGTTACTTTTATTTGATTAAGCAAAAGCAGACACGCTGCCCGGAGCACTTTGATCCCACTTCACACCCACCAGAGGATCTCAGACAGAAACTCTTTGGTTTGTTTGCTGCTTCGCTCTGATCAGACTGTTACTGTAAAAGTTTTAGAGGTCTCTTCAGGGGACATCTGGCACCAGCACGACTATCACAGCCTGAAAAAACTCCAGGATGAACTCCATTTGGTCGTCTGAGGAAAAGATTTTTATTCCTTTAGATGCAGAGTTAGAAGGAAGTGGTGCGTGATGAGTTGCTGGAGAGCATTGAGAGCTTCATATATTTCACTGCCAGCAGTCGTGTGAGTCAAAACTATCTTCAAGGCAGTGAAATGGAACCAGGAACCCGGACCAGCACCATGATGGTCCTGCTTCTCTATTCTGGCCTGCTGGCCTTGCGTCTTCCAGCTCTTTGAGATGAGTGACTCTGCACTGGAGCCTCCACCAGAGGTGCTGGTTTGAGTTGAGGCCTGCTGAAGCCGACAGGATGGAGAGGACAGGGTGCCCCCCCCCCCCCCCAAAGCACACACTGGCACTCAAGTGTCTCGACCACATTAACCTGGGTCACTGCCAGCACCTTGGTCATCTCACTCAGCGAGTCTACGTGAGCCACTTGATCACGTTCAGCAGAGGACGCCGGCTGAACTGAACCGGCTGAACAGAACCAGCTGAACAGAACCGGCTGAACTGAACCAGCTGAACAGAACCGGCTGAACTGAACCAGCTGAACAGAACCAGCTGAACAGAACCGGCTGAATAGAACCGGCTGAATAGAACTGGCTGAATAGAACCGCACTGCTGTGGACCCCGACCCCAGGACACATCAGCACAATTTCTTCCAACAGCAGAATGAGTGAGTGGAGTCGTACAGAGAACCTGAGAACTCAACAAGGAAGCAACAGAGAACAGACAGAGCACATGAGCTGCTTTCATAGGGAATAACACAACCCTGGAGGAGCACCACAGACAGGCTGGGGGGCAGTGGTGTGTGCTACATATGTGTACTATACTCGATCATGCATTAAATACTGTTGCTGGGGGGGGGGGGGGGTTACCCACTATAGACTATTAAGGCTTGTGTTTGGGGCCGTTCAGTTTTCTGTGTTCCAGGGGTTCTGATGCTGCTCTGATCCCATGAAGATGCTCCTCGCTGGGCTTGGCAGCCTCAACATGTTCAGGCAAGGACAGCCAGAAGTCAACAGCCTTTACACACACACACACACACACACACACACACGCACGCGCATACACACACACGCGGGCGCACACACACACACGCATGCGCATACACACACACACGCGCGTGCACACACACACACACACACACTCAGTCAGCAGACTGAGCCATCAGAAGTCCTTTTCCTGCGTTTAGTGACGTGTGTTTCTTCAGCATTTCCTCCAGTTGCAGTTTCCCTGCATGTCCCTGACAGAACAGAACTCAGGAGTGAGGCGGTGTCAGAGTTTCAGGACAGGACCTTTGACGAAGGCAAGTATTTTGTATTCTGCGTGGCGCAAAAGAGGAGAAACTCACATCATCAACAGTTCCTGCTCATTCTTCTAAACCAACCACATTATTAATCCCATCGACGGGCGCGACTTTCATCAAAAACACTCAAGGTTGTGTTTTTTCCACAGAGAAAACGGTGTCCTGCATTTGCATTCAGAGTGCCTGATGTTCATAACGTTTTGGCATAAACACAATACACTAATTCACTACAAGCTACATCAAGGTCAGCGTGACCATCGTGGATGAAAAACCCGCAGCATCTGACAAATGTGGTGTAGCAGGAACAGGAATCCTGATGTAGCCGAGCAAATAATCCGTGTTTGTCCTGATCAGCTGGCACGCAGACTTGCTGCGTCGCTGTCGGAATGAAGCAGCCACTCCAAGACACTGGTTGGTCACTAATTTAGTGCTGTCTGCTCGCCTGCCATGCAGAGCGAAGTTCATACATTATCACTTTGACCCTGAGGCTAACAGCTAAGCCCCAGTTCTGTCTGCCTTAACTTAGCTCATCCACATTCCACCTCCAGCCACTTCTCCCCACTGCGCTGCTGCAGGAGCTGTTGGTTTGCCTAATGCCTTAACTAAATTAGAATAATAACCCTGCCGACTGGAATATATGGTGTTCTGCTCCGGGCAAAGCTTGACATGTTTTTGGGTTTTGTACGACACAGCGAGCAGACGCTGAATGCTGATCAGAGCCGAGGCCTCATTAACACACAATGTGCTCCTTGACCTTGGCGGGCGACTGCGGCGATACACAAAGCATCGCTGAGAGGCGTCACCATCAAAGATGCTAAGTGTTTTTCCTCAAGTGGCCGCATCTTGACTCTATTAATGAAGCAGAGACGGGAGCGGGCGAGCATCCCTGTCTATTATCTCCAGAAACATCCAGCTGATTCACTGTCGCGTGTGCTTGCGTGGCTTACATGCACTCAATATTCCAAGATTGTTTCAGTTGTTGCACTTATTGAGGAAATGACAATGTTCCAACTAAGCTGTTTACCCGGCAACAGAAAAGGGAATCTTCCAGAAATAATCCGGTTTATATGCAGCTGTCCAAATTGCACTGGCCAGTCTAGACAGACAAGGGAACTGAAGTTCACTTTTGTCCTGTCCATTGAAAGTAGTACACAATGTGATGCTTTCTCTCCATCATCACTTCACTTCATCACAAAGAGCCATGTATGTTTAGCTTGAAGCTAACGGAGGCTGGTGCTGTCCGAGGCTTCATCAGGTACAATCACGCTTTATGCTCACTTGCCCACACTTCTGCTTCGGCGCTGCTGTGAACGAGAGTTTTAGTTTTCAGCTTCAGGCTGAATATATGTTGCTGGCTCTTTTGCATTCTGGAGTCACAGAGCAGAAGTGCATCTATTAAAAAGAACTACAAATGCAGAAGAACATATTTTTGGTGATGTTTTGCTTTAAGCTAGGAGGGCAGGAAGGAGCCGTGAGGTCGTACACTGATGTGAACATCGACTGGAGAAGATCGGAACACGCTGTACACATCGATGACTAATATCAACATAGCTCACATCTTAATGGTAAAAGTCTGAATTCAGAGATCCAGCTGGAAAATCCAGTGGTTTTTGGAATAAGAATGTAATTTTAGTGAGCATGTAGACGTAGCCACTGTGTTTGTGCTGGCTGAGCTGGAGCTCCGCAGCCCTGAAATGTTTCTTGATTCATCGCAGAAGCAATTAAATCTCGCCAGTGTGCCGACGCTTGATGGGCGAATCTGTGCAGGTAATTAGAAAGAATAATGAAAGGGGGAGCTGAGGGAATGAATCCCTGCATCAAAAATCTAATCAAAGATAAATGGACTATCCATATTGCCTCGTCATTGTGCCGGAAGATTATTGTTTTAAACCCGAGTGTGCAGCAGCTATGGACTCTCGCTCAAACAAAAGCCATTACTCTGCTGACACCTCCGACTTGTTTACAGACTGATTGATATTCCATGGCATCCAGTATGTGTGTTCAGACTCCTGGGTGAGACGGTGTGTGTGTGTATGTGTGTGTGTGTGTGTGTGTGTGTGGGGGGGGGGGGGGGGGGGGCTGTACTTTACAGCCAAAAACAGCTATTGATGGATTTACAAAAGAGTACAGAAATGTTATTAAAATGCACCCAAAGGCAAACTCTCTCCATCTCTCTCAAACACACACACACACACACACACACACACACACACACACACACACACACACGCCCTATTTAAATCAGTTCATTAAAATGCACTGATGGAACTTTTGAGAGGATTCTATACCGTCAACACTAAACCTTTTAAAGTGCAATCAGCTGTAATTATACACAAATCTTTTGCACAGTTCTTCACTCTGTTCAGTTGCATCTCCAGACACGGCCGATCCATTCAGCTGCCGAGACAGAAAGGAATCATTCATCACCGCGGGACCTCAAAGCATGTTAGAAACTGTGAAAATTATTACAAGAATAAAAATGGCAAATATTCTGCTAAAAATAGAGGGAAGGGGATAACAGCAATAATGCACAGCTTCATAGTCGCTGAGATGACAATGTTGGTTCCATGGAGTCTTGCAGAGGATTAGAATTTCCATGCTGCATGTTGGCTGTAGAGCAACAATAATGAAGGGAGACAGCAGCCAGTTAGCTTAGCTACAAACAAACGGCTCGCCTGCCTGCCAAGTGAATAACAGCATCCCTGATGCTAAATAAAAAGCTACATTTCTTAAATCTGAATGAACCTTTTGCAAGAGAGACAACAAAGATGGAAGTTACAGATGCAACAACTAAAATAAATGCAGAATAAACATGTGGTTCTGTCCTGGAAAGATGTGCTGGACCCTCAGACATTCACGTGATTAATTCATGTTTTTAATTGATAGATAATCTTAGCCTGATTAGTAATGCAATAATAAGCATGTTCTACCTCTCATTGTTTACCGATGTAAACAGGAAAAGAGCGGAGACTCACCTTTCCTCTCACCTGGAGAGAAAGCCACCAAAACACAACTTCATCTTTATGAGAACTGAAGTCCAAAAACAAGACTTTTAGATTTATGGAGGCTTTTTTCTCTCCTCAGATATGAGGTCTTTTTGAGTCTTCCCAAGGAGACGGTGCAACACTCAGTATAACCTGTTCCTAGTGTTTTTGTGAACAATGAAGAGGCCAAGTTCCTCTTTGGAGCGGTCACACTTGAGTGAAACGAGTGCTGCCAGGATGAAAGCACGTGCGCTCCTTCTGTGTCTGTTTCTGCACAGAAAAGTGTACAGAAGTGATGCCAATCATTTCAATGATGCTGCGTCATTGACAAACTCAACTGTTTCCATACAAAGCAACCGCCCGTCAGCACGCGTCATACATGGGCTGCTGCGTACCAGCAGCATTAGAAACCTTGTAAAATAAAAACCTGGAGGTGTTTGTTTGCTCGTGACTGCACCAAAATGACTGAGCACAATGCTAAGCTAAGCTAAGCTAAGCTAAGCTAATCACCTGTTGATGAACCCCCATTATGTGCTGATACAGAAAAGAAAGCGTATTTAGCAAACAGCCAACTGCTGCGTGGAGGTAAATTAATTTGCACTTGACTGGTGTTTGAACCTTAATCTCCTTTCCAGTCTGGAACATTTGAACTGATTCATGTTCCCACCACATTAATAACGTGTGGAAATGAATGCTGCACATTTAAAAGACTCATTTTCACAGTTTCAACAAAACGGGCCGTGTTTTTGGAACTAATAGATATTAGGATTTCATAATCGCCATACATGACATCCGATGCTGTTTCAGGGTTCGTTTCTGCAGTTTCATCTCCACTGCCAAGGGTTTGCTGGGATGAGAGCAGTGGGTCAGGATAGCAGCCGCTCTCAGCCACTTGGACGTGGCTGCTCACAGCACCGGGGTTCAGTCCACGTTCTTGTCTCTTTGTGGCTGAAAAGGAGCAAAAGCTTTAATCACTGCAGCAGCAGCAGCAGCAGCAGCAGCCATGGACCTTCAAGCTACTCATGCACCACAGCACACACACAACTAGTTAAGAGACATACAACCCACTATTCACATGTGGGCGACATGTTCTGTTGAAGAATTAGTCATTCAGATGCTGTCAGGAAAGCACAGCTGAGAGGACAAACGACATGACTATTCTCAACCTCACACCTCATCTGCTCCGTAGAGCGGCACAGGAACGAGGTCTCAACCCCAGAAACAAGTCTGCTTCCACGTTCATGGGATTTTCTTTTGATGGGTTTTAAGTTAAACGCCTGAAATAAGGCCCATGGTCAAGACTAGCTTAAGGTGTTCCTTCAAAGTCAGGAAATATTGCACATGTGAATTTCAAAGCATTTATGTGTCCTCCAGATGACTGCTGCTAAAAAAGTCAACTTGAACAGGTGATTCCACTGATTAACACACCTGGGTGTTAATCAGTGGAATCACCTGTTCAAGTGTTTGTTTGGAAGGACAACCTGCATCCACACGGCCCTCCGTGGCACATGGTTGCCCACCCCTGCCCTGACTGCTCCTGATGGCCCTGCGACCAACTGGTGACCCGTCCAGGGTGAACCCCCGCCTCTCACCCAATGTCAGCTGGGTTAGGCTCCACCCCCTATGACCTTTAACGGATAAGTGGCACTTGTTTGTTTGTTGGTTTATTATATAGAGCCAGCACACACGAATAAACATTTCTGTATACAATTTTCACCTGTCGTCTCTGGTGCAGGTGACGAGCGCTACAATAATTAAAATACATTCAAAACAGTATGATGCCTACTTACAAAATACATCGCATGCTATATATTACAATACAATACATGACAGTACATACAATGACAATACAAATACATGCCAGTTTCAGAGCAGACGCTCACACACTCGACCATCTCTCAACCACAGTTTTAAAGTTGTTTTCAACGAAGGCAGGTGTCAGGCTCCCCAAGGAAGAATGTTCCAGGTGTGAGGAGCTCTCACCGAGAGGCTGCCTGACCAGAGGCCGTCCTTCTGTCGGGAACGACACGGCCCCCTCTCCTGGTAGGCCTGGCGGTAGATGTTTCTGTGTTATAAAAGCACCGGGGGGGCAAGCAGAATCTTATAAGTAAGACAGGCATCATTGAATTTAATAAAATTAGAAAATGGATGGATGGTCACTTCCTGCTGGACTACAACAACACCTCATTCCTGCGGTGCTCCACCATATATGAAACTATAGGTGATCTAAATCTCACAGTGACAGGAAAGGGTTAATTCTATGTGCAGTATGTTCAGTATCCAGTGAAGACACTTGTCAAAAGCACACAGGCCAACATACAGCACAAGTGCTCTCTCTCTCTCTCTCTCTCTCTCTCTCTCTCACACACACACACACACACACACACACACACACACACACACACACGCCTGCATCCCTGCAGCCAGTGTTTCTACCAAAAGAACAAAGTCCTTGTTGGCATTGGGGATCAAAGCATGCAGATGGCCTGACTGGAATCTACTTTCTGAGCAGAACAGCATGCTGGCCATTGTTCCGCTGATGTCATCATCACCCACAAAATAACCCCAGTTCACGCAATTTTCTGAGGACAAAGATATCGTGTTCTACATCCCTGACGGCGAGCTGATGCTGCTGTGTGGTCTGGAGGTGGCTGACCTGAACTTTCTGCCATTTGCAGAGAGCAGACAACATCAAAGCTGCTCGTCTGGTCCCTCCAGTCAAAGCCCCCTTTTGCTCGATTGTAATTAAAGATAGACGGCCACGCGAGCTTGTCTCCCGGAGAAAATAATTATGTAGGTCTGCCAGAGGAGAGGGCATGTGGGTGGGAGTGGGGGGGGGGGTGGCAGAGGTGAGTGAATGTGAATCTGCACGATGGCGGAGGTGAGTGCTGGGGGAGGTGAAACTGTGGAGGACTGCAGTGGCTGTGGGTGCAGAGGACACACACACACACACACACACACACTCTCTCTCTCTGATGGCTGATTAGAGGGCAGAAAGAGAGAGAAACTGATAGAGGGAGCTGGAAGGAGCATCTTCTAAAGAGCTCATTTTGTGTGGTGTTTGTTTCTGTGAGTTGCCATTGATGTTTCTGCAGCGTAGCGAGACACTGGTCCATGAAGGAGCCCATAATGAGAGCACAGCCAGATCGTGATCCATGATGGGAACCAGCGAGCCGCCGGAGCAGGATAGTGATCCATCAACCTTGCAGCCTCGCGCAGCCTCGGCTCCGATTACAGCCGCCGTGCTGCACACCAGAATCATTCCAACACTAATATTTGTGATTCGCAGAGACATCAGGGAGTCGTGGTGCAACTGAGATGTCGTTACAGGGCAGCAAAGTCATTTCTGGATGAAAGCAAGCAGTGACCCTCACGTTACCTCAAATATGAGCAGGCAGTTGTCATGTCTGTTCGGTCCCTACAGAGCTCAACGGTGGGGTTCAGGGAGGAATGATGCCCGTCACGTCCTCCATACGAGGAGTGACTATCAGCCGTAGCGATACAGCAGGATGGCACCTGCTCTCGTAGAAGCCTTGAGCTCATACGACATCAGCTTTCTCTCAGAAAAACTCTTTTTATTTGTGATCTTTCAGAGAAGAACTTCACTACCCACAATCCTAATGTGTATCAGAGACATCTCTGGTTGGTGGAACTCACTGTTGCCATGGAAATGTTTATAGCTGTCAAGTTCAGTGGACGCCAGAGCTCACGTCGTTCCCAACAGGCCTGAAACATTCCTTCTGCATTCCTAATTTCTCCAAATCAGAGGTTTTATTCTTGTCCAGTTTTTCTGGTCGCTGTTGGCCTGCGTCCTGGCGTCAGGAGAACATTAAATCCACCTTTTTAAAGTCTATGTTTTGCCTTTTTCTCTTATTTTTCTCTCGATTTGAAGATTTCCCATTCACCCCACTGTCATCGCTCCACCCCATCGCCAGACTGTCACGTGGTTTGGGCGGTCGTATCTTGTCACCTGTTTCCTCCTCTACATGGAGGAATCAGCTCCCCTCCTCCAGGTGACCCACCAACCATAGGATTACTCGCCCCCACACACACACACACACACACACACACACACGCTGACTGAGTTTGCACAGACATCCGACCCAACCAGAGGCAACAGCTGGGATCAAACCCGCCACACCTGTGCTGATAGACCCCTGCACCTCCTGGGCCCTCCTGCAGGCGGAGCCATTGAAGAAGTGGGCTGATCCCAGGGGGGAAGTCACCTGACTCCTCCGGTTTATTCTCTTATCATCTATTTCACGCACACACCCTGTAGCAACCTCCTACATGACTCCTCATCAAGGAAATAAGCACCTCTCCCCAAATGAAGCTGGTGGCTCCCGTGAAGTGAAGCTAGGAGGTAGGAAGGATGGAGGACGGCTGGAGGGAGGCTGGAGGGAGGATGTAGGAAGGATGGAGGACGGCTGGAGGGAGGCTGGAGGGAGGATGTAGGAAGGATGGAGGACGGCTGGAGGACGGCTGGAGGGAGGATGTAGGAAGGATGGAGGATGGCTGGAGGGAGGCTGGAGGGAGGATGTAGGAAGGATGGAGGACGGCTGGAGGACGGCTGGAGGGAGGATGTAGGAAGGATGGAGGACGGCTGGAGGGAGGCTGGAGGGAGGATGTAGGAAGGATGGAGGACGGCTGGAGGACGGCTGGAGGGAGGATGTAGGAAGGATGGAGGACGGCTGGAGGACGGCTGGAGGGAGGATGTAGGAAGGATGGAGGACGGCTGGAGGGAGGATGTAGGAAGGATGGAGGACGGCTGGAGGACGGCTGGAGGGAGGATGTAGGAAGGATGGAGGACGGCTGGAGGGAGGATGTAGGAAGGATGGAGGACGGCTGGAGGGAGGATGTAGGAAGGATGGAGGACGGCTGGAGGGAGGCTGGAGGGAGGATGTAGGAAGGATGGAGGACGGCTGGAGGGAGGCTGGAGGGAGGATGTAGGAAGGATGGAGGACGGCTGGAGGACGGCTGGAGGGAGGATGTAGGAAGGATGGAGGATGGCTGGAGGGAGGCTGGAGGGAGGATGTAGGAAGGATGGAGGACGGCTGGAGGACGGCTGGAGGGAGGATGTAGGAAGGATGGAGGACGGCTGGAGGGAGGCTGGAGGGAGGATGTAGGAAGGATGGAGGACGGCTGGAGGACGGCTGGAGGGAGGATGTAGGAAGGATGGAGGACGGCTGGAGGGAGGCTGGAGGGAGGATGTAGGAAGGATGGAGGACGGCTGGAGGACGGCTGGAGGGAGGATGTAGGAAGGATGGAGGACGGCTGGAGGGAGGATGTAGGAAGGATGGAGGACGGCTGGAGGGAGGATGTAGGAAGGATGGAGGACGGCTGGAGGGAGGATGTAGGAAGGATGGAGGACGGCTGGAGGGAGGATGTAGGAAGGATGGAGGACGGCTGGAGGGAGGATGTAGGAAGGATGGAGGACGGCTGGAGGGAGGATGGACAGCAGCGACTCAGCTCACATTTGGAGGGAGTGTTGCTGTTTACTGAAGGATTTTCAGTAGGAAATAAAAAACAGGGAGTTTCATGAGATACACGAGCCAAAAAATAGGGTTATTTATGGAGCGTTAAAATGAGAAGAAAAGACAGAAGAGGATAATAGATCTTCAGAGCATAAAAAACATTATGATTCATCTTCCAGTACTGAGTGGTTTAATATGCTGCCCATTGTTATGGAGAGTCATCATGGAATGAAAGCACTTCTGGGGCTTCCGATGGTCTTTTATTGTTTTGAAAGAAAATTGAAGCTCTTCTGTTGTGGTGTCTTTTTTTCAACTGCTGTGACAAATCATGTTTGAACTACAGATTGCTTGCTTACTCCATTTTTCAGCCACAGCATCTATTTTACGCGGAAGAGTAAGAAAGTCAATTGAAAGTTAATTCCAGTGTGTTTGATTAATGGGCACTGGAGGATGCACTCTAATCTGTGCGCTGTTCAACTGTTCCACTTCAAGCCACACACAGGTAATTATTCCCCACTTTCTCCTGGAGTAAACGGTTCTGCTGCAGCTCAGCCGCCGCTGACGCCGCTCGTCTTCTTTACAGGCCCTCGCTGGATGTTGGCTGAGTTCTATGCTGCATTTTTGAGTCACCAGTAATTGTGAACTGACAGCTAATTTAAAACTGGAGAAACTTTGAAGATTGAAATTCATTATCAGTCAACAAATGCTGCAGGTGCTGCTGGAGAAAAGGCTCACTTTTGTCGTCAGTGTATCAATCCATATAATAGCGCTCTAATCCATCGTGTCACGCTGGCTTGAAGGCAGGTGAACAAATCAGACAAGCTTCTCGCTATTGAAGTGCTAATGCAGTGACACATGTTCTGCCTGCGTCATTAGGATGATTTGCTGGCGTGTTATAATCACAACGGCTGCAAACGTAAAAAGGAACGCTGGCGCGCTTCTGACTTCAGGTTTCATGTGACCACGTGACCGCTGAGCGGTTCAGTCTGTGTTTGGATGTGCTGGACGGACGTCAGAATCTGGACAGAGTTGATGAACAGATACAGACGATGACATCAGACCAACTGCGTGCCAGAGACAAGCCGGCTGCACACTCGTTGTTCCACACATGCTGACCTCACCTGCCACTCATAAACTCGTCATCAGCTCATGTAACGAACGTGTGACAGAGTACAACTGCTGGAATGTTTAACTTGGTTTGACCAGGACGGAGTTCAGCTCAGTCCACATCCTCCGGGTGTCCTGGCTTCCCTCTCTAACACAACCATGACTTTTCCACCAGTTTGCTAATCCTGTCAGCCTCCCTGCCCTTGATGTTTCCAGCGCTGCAAAGAGCACGAGGCTGCCCACCGCCGACTGGTGGAGCAGGATGAGTCCAACAAGCCTGCGACTGAGGAGCCGCCATCTTCCTCCCAGTGACAGGACGATGTGGCTTCCTCTGATAGCACTTTAACGGCAGGGCACGAGCTGGCGATGCTTTAGCCGATGTTAACTGAGAGGTTAGTGTCATCAGTCACACATCATGTTCACTCCAAGAGCTGCAGCAAAGATGGAAGAACTGGGGGAGGCAGGAGGGGGGAAGCGCTATTTAACTGCTGTTCAATCTGTTATCACCCTCATACAGTAGAGGGCGCTGTTGTAAACCCTCAGAGAGACTACTGCCCGTCTGGGTCCAAGAAGAAGCTCCAGAAACTCCAGGGGACAATAGAAAGACGACGTACACGAAACCCGTTCATACCTCATGAATATGTTGGTAAAGAAGAATTGACGAACCAACAATCGTTGATCTTAAAAGCTTTGTTCCTTCTTTTGAGATGTTCAGTTTTTCATAATCATAGCACAAAATATTCCTGGAGTCATGAAAGCGTTCATGCCTGCTGGCAGGTACACGATCGTCTACATAGCCGGAGTCACACTCCGAATTCTTAATGATGCCGAAGGAGGAACTCTTTCCGATGACTTGTTCTCCCATTTCTCCACACCAACTTAGGCGTCATTCCTCCTCAGACGTTGCTGGAGTTCGTTTACCAGCTGGCTGAAATCACAGCAGCCCGTCAACCGTGTCCAGCCTGCAGCCCCGGGTTTTTAGCCTCTGAACGAGGACGCGGCGCGTGTTGTTTGTATTTCACCATCATTCCTCACGTCAGGATATCAAACCCATGATCCGCATCACGGTAGCCAACGCTTCAAAGCGGATTCATCAAAAACTACGATCTGGATTTTAGGAACTTTTTTCCATTTTATGACATTTACTGTATCAGTGTGAAGGAACTTGAAGGAAGAAGAAAGTGTGAGCAGACAGGATCCCACGAAGAAGAAGAGGAGCGCCAGGTGACGCGCCCCCCCAACCCTTTTGTCCTTCAGCAAAAGTTGCATTTCTCTCAACATGAAGAGCTCAGTTCAGATTTGATGACCTTTAGTTACTTCTGCTTGTTTACCTCGTCATTGAGACGCTCGTCCAGGTAGCGTTGGAAGCTATTCAGATGGCGTCTCAGCTTCCTTCATCATCAATACTTTTACGCCTCAGACATTCGTTCTTCATGTGCTCACTGGATTTGTGTAATTCTGTCCTCAATGGTTGCATTGATGCTACAGATGACAGCTTCTTGTTAAATCGACTGATTCCAAATATTGGAACCCGTGAATCTCCGCTTGAGCAGGCGCAGCAGGTCTCTGACCCTCTGCGGCTCAGTCTGCGTTACTCCGAGAATGAGCTGCCATCGGCCTCGGCGTCACTGGCGTTGGCTGCTGGAGGAAGGGCTTCCCCTGGAGGCAAGATGTGAAACCCCGCTACACAACGTTCTCGCTTCACAAGGACTCAAGCTAAAGTCCTGCAACGTCAAACTCAGTACAGACGAGGGACAACGGGTGAACAGTACATGTCAGCAGCAAGACGTCACAATTAACCATCAGGCTTTGCTTCCTGCAAGTCCAAACTGAGGTTTGAACAAAAGCCAGTACTCCTGATACAACAGTGAGCCATGCTAACGCTTGTAGCCTGGAAACGCTGGTGAAACACAGAACAACGGAATCAGAATCCCTCTGGATCTCAGGGGAATTTTAGGATGTGTATTTGATGACATCACAAACGAGCAGCAGCTGTGCCTGATGTTAGCAATTTTATTCTATTAGCAAGTTGTTTATAAATTATTTATACATACATTTTTTTTTTGTGGATAAGAATATGTGAAGTACTTTTGGGTGCCCATTTTAATTCTAGGTGCTGGTATCTCACGTCAAACGTGAGCGCCACCCTCACCTGTGGTTGCTGATATTACAAACACCAGGAAGGAAGTTTTGATATTTTACTGGCATGCCTGTAGGCCAGCGTACGCGGCCGTCTGAGCGTCGCTGCGCTTGTTGCAGCTGGTCAGCGTCATAATCAGCTGCAACAGTTTGTGGCCGTGTGAAACCAGCTGGTGACGGTGTGACCGCCTCTGTTCCTGAGCAGCTGTTTTGTTGATGGAGTCCTCCAGCATTTAAAAAGACAGACACTCAAAAACTCCAATGTGCCTGAATGATAGCGAGTCTGCAGCACAAATGGAGCCTCCGTGGCGTTTCTGTCATTCTGTCCAGACCTCAGCCATGACGAGTGATATAGAATAAGCCATTCAACTTCTAACCTTTTAAGCTTGAGCTTATTTTATGCTAACTACCCTCTGCAGGTGTGACTGCTTATCCAACAGTGTGTGTATTGATCAGGGCTGTCTGTAAATGTCAGGGATGATGTGTGGCCAGTTGGCTCATCACCTCAATAGAATTATAATTGTGTCTTTGGACGGCATTCCTTGGTAAAAACCCAAGTGTGTTAGCTCCTCCTCCGGAGCTAATTTAAGGTGCTGCCTGGTGAATCCACTCAGGGTAGAGCTGCACCTCCCACACAAGGACATCAGTTTGCTTTTGGTTGAGCTTTTATGACAGATCTGCTCCGCACTGTCTTCTCTCGGAGGAAACTGTCATCACATTGTGCAGTGAGGACATTTTGATAGGTGTTTGTATTTGCTGCTACACCCACGCTGAGTTTTGCAGCAAACTCAAACCCAACATACGAGTATTATTTGATTTTTATGGGCTGTAACATTGTGCATTGGCACCAAGTAGCCAATTAGAATCCATTCAGTGTGGAGGTAAACGGAATTCTCCACAATAACAATATGGTAATTTAACCCAATTTTCCTTTACAAAAAACATAAATAGGTTTAATCATTTAACAAGTTTAAAGTGCATCCTTTCATGAAGTGCCAAAAGGATGTACTTAGCACTGCATAGCTGCCAGAACACACGGGACAAAAATAGCAGTGGATGTGGAACTAAAACGAATTACCCCGAAGCTCTACTGCGACGCAAAATCAGTAGAAGCAATACTGAACTGATTATTGCAGAGTGACTGCTTCTGCAACTCTGATAGAGCATCTACTGTGGGTGTCCACCCGCAGACAAGTACATGTCAAGACATCTGACAGGCTAACAGCAGAGAACACATCCTTCTCACGCAGACACAGAGGAAGAGAACAAATGTCAAAGTCTGAGTGATCACACTGGTAAACAGGCGCAACAAATGATCCTGTGAACAACAGCAGGAATACATCCTTGGAATGCTGCAGAAGTTGCATGAAGTGGCCACAGTGTCATCACCTCCAGGTGAAGAAACATGAGTTCAGTCAATATAAGCAGCTGCACAGCCTCTGCTACGCTTACCAACCTGTAATGAAAGACTTTCTTCTGAATGTGAAATCACTTCATGATTTTGATGGAGGACTCACATAATTGGAGCCTTTTGTGGAGTCATGTGACTGTTAGGAAATATTCCTGTTGCTGAACAAACCTCAGACGCGACGTCAGCGCCGACTGCGGAGCAGTGTCACTCCTGCACCTGTCACTCCTTTGCTGGACAAATCATGCGGCGTGACAGTAGGTGATGTGGGGAGTGCCTAAATGAAGTCTGTACCACAGTACCGCTGTCCCATGGCCCAACTCGGCTCGTGCATGGGCCTCTGGCCCTCCTCTGGTCCTGCGTGTCCCACGAGGTACTGTGCTGTTAAAAAAATAGCAGTTCAAAATCTCAACGTCTCAACATTGTAAGAACACAGATATTTAACGAGAGTCAAGTCTTTTCAAATATAAGTCAAGTCTCAAGTCCCGTATGTTACAATGCTTCGGTGCCAGCGAGGGCGAGCGCGAGGGCGAGAGCGGGCCTCTATCTGGTCTGAGAATCACGGTCCCGTATTTAAGCTCATCCTCCTCTGACCAGCGCAGCTCTGAGCCGGCTCATCGGTCCGACCTGGTGTGTCCGTGTGCTGAAGGCTGGGTTTTGCATGAACGTGCTCGTGTTTGTCAAATTTGCCTCAAACATCTGCTAAAACTCCAGGATGAACTGAAAAGATTTTGGAAATCAAAAGTCAAAACGCCTCAAATTTTGGACACAAACTTGTGAGTCCTCATCCCAAGAGGAGTGGACTCACCGCAGCAGGTCTCACCGTCCCTGCTGGACACCTCAATCATCAGCGAGGCAGCGACTGAAACGGCAGAGAGACGTTGTCTCAGGCTGATTGAGAAAAGCTCGTTATCTGCAGCCGTCACAATGAATCCACGTCATCAGCGCAGCAGCAGCTCTCGATATCAACTGTCACAACTCATCTCATCCAATTGAATTTCACGCAGGCGCTTTTTACCGCTGACAACCTTGATGTCGCCGCTGACTCACTTAAGCAGATTAACTGACTTTCTCATGGAGGCCCCGTGTCGTGGTGTGGTCACTGCTGATTAGCTGACTGTCTGTAAAGTAAATAACAGCAACAAGATCTGAAGGAAAATGACTCTTGAGGGAACAATCTGCAAAATTCAAGACATAAATAAAACTGTCACCAGACTCAATTGCTATTAGCTAAGCTTCAGCTTCCATTCACGTCAGGAAGAGAAACCACACACGTGCTCCATGGAGTGTGTGTGTGTGTGTGTGTGTGTGTGTGTGTGCGCGTGTGCGTGTGCGTACGTGTGCGTTAGCGCCACTGCTCTCTGCATTTCTGCTCCAAACTCAGATTCTACTCATCAAACCAGTGCTGATACGGCTGCTCATCATCTCTCTTCAGAGGTTCATTCTGGGGCTGCAGCTGAGTGGGTGAGTGGATCACACCTGAGCACAGATCCTGTTCACACACTCGGGTCGGTTCTCGTTCTCCAGGCCACTCAGAGTGTGAGGAAGAGCCGAGGGTCTCTGGTGTTACCTGGCTGGGCTCTCCTCCCATTGTTGCTCTGAATATCTTCACTCTGCCGGTGGAGCAGGAGCCCTCTTCCTCTGTTGCTGAGGAAGACTGATGATGGTGGGATCCATCCCTGGATAAAGAAAGCCAGTCAGAGCCCACATCCTGGGATGATCCTCTCAGCTTGGCAAACTGACCAGCCATAGTTTAAATTAATATGTAGATTAGAGATGTGTTTTTATATTACCAATAATCATCAGTTTATTTTATTTTTTTCATAAATACTGGTTAGAAAACAACCCCTCCACTCATACTGCATTTGTTCAACACCAAACTGGAATTGTTGTTGTCAGCTTCAAGCTAGATGCACGTGGCTGGCTCTCTCTACATTCTGGAGTTACTCAGGAGTGATGCAGGATGGGAAACCTCTCTCTAGTGGACCAGTATTGCTTGAGGTGGCGTCAGTACGATGCGACTGCATCAGATTTAGCAACATTCCCCGCTCACCAGACTGCTGTTGCCACCATTTCCAGGACGCTCCTATCTGCTAACAGCAAAACGCAGTCAAATGTGGGTTCTGTCTAATTTATGCTGCATTCTACATTTGGTATAAGAATAGCTCAACCTTGGAGGAGACCAACAGCCACAGAGATTGAGTTTCGCTTCCTGCCAAGAGTGCAGACGCAGCTCTGGGTCTGGGTGGGGACTGAACCAGAGCCTGGAGAACCGCACATCATCTTTGCCTGCATTTGCTCTCTGCGATTAAAACAATGATAAAAGGCTGTGACAGACAGTGCATTATGAAGTGCAGCTACTGTACAGATGTTATTTGATTTGTGTTCATGAATCTCTCTGTTTAAATGGGTGAACTGTGTCCTTGGCCACAGGAACCACGAAGCTGAAATGCTCTTTTCATAGCATCATAAACAGATAAATATTGATCTGTCGACAGGAGCGCCGCCAAGACCAAATGTACTCAGTGTTGCCCTTCATCCATCCCGAGTGTCTGCAGAGGTGCCTGCCCTTGCCTCCTCTCCCAGGGACCCTCTCAGCTGTGTGCTGGGACCATGTGGGTGCTGCCTGCCAAGACTGAAGACTCCAGCTCAGGTCTCTATTGAAATTCAGAAGATGAACCCCAGCACTCAGCCGCTGGTCAGCGCTAACCCGGTCCAGAGGTCGCCGCGATGACCGAGCAGCCGTGGAGCTCACCAACAATTCACACGCCTTGTCAGGTCTTGACGGTGATGCTCATGTCGACTGAAAGCCTTCAGCTGGAGGACAAAGAAAGGAAAATAAATTGAAAACCTTGTTGATTTGGTTTATAGGCAACAAAATACATCATCAGCAATTACAAACATGCAAATAACCAGGGTAATGTTTGTTACTATCTCCAGCTGGGCACCACTCTTGCCCTGCATGTATGTGCAGGGGGACCAGGGTTCACAATGTCTTGGTTGAATTTGTTCACATTTGTATTTGAATAGAATTGGAGGACCTTGTGAGGACCTTTTTCTTTTAATTTTACAGTTTGAAGCAAACACTGCGTCCCTCAGCCAGTCAAACTAATCATGCTAACAATGCTAATACTGCTCTGCATCTGTGGCTTCTAGTTTTGTTAGATTTACCACAAATGCTGCTTCTCCTGTGTGCTGTGACGTCTGCAACAACACGGAGCTGGACAGGCTAGTTAGCCGACCCACACTTAGCCAGGTGTGTTGTGCCCATATTTTGATCTGCTGTGCTTCTGAACCTTCCTCTGGTTTCATCAGCAAAATGGTTCATCAGGTCCCCCATCAGCAAACTCCAGACTTTCTTTCCCTCTTGAGGACAAGAGAAGAGGAGTTGGAGCGGGCCAAGCCTTCTGGCCTCCTGGCTGCCACTGAGGTCTCCTTCCAGGAGGGTGATGCTCCGTAGCTGCTGGAGACGATGGCTTACTGCTGCATAATGTCTCTGGGTCCAGAATGCAGGAAGTGCCAGCCCCGTTTGTTTGGCTTGACTACCACTCTGGTACTGGGTCAGCACTGGAACCTGCAGGACTCACAACAGACCAGAGTGGAACCTGCAGTACTCACAACAGACCAGAGTGGAACCTGCAGGACTCACAACAGACCGGAGTGGAACCTGCAGGACTCACAACAGACCGGAGTGGAACCTGCAGGACTCTAGATAGTAAAAGTCAGTCTCCACTGCACATGAGCACCAAGCGTGAACCCAATAACATTCTAAGAGGTTGAACTTTGATGAACCAGAACACGATACGGTAAATGTTTCCGTGCAGGTTTACACCTGGTCCAGCTTCTCAAGCCTACAAACGTGTCCAAAGCAGTTTCTCCCTTTTCCTAATGGGCCTGCTCTTTATCCAGCGGAGCAGGAGTAGCAGCAGTGGGAGAGACGGTGTAATGAAGAGCATCCTAGCTTTTCTTGATAGCTGTGGAACACAAATGCCCCCGCTAGGCCTGCTAATGAGTTTAACTGGAGTGCTCAGCCATTTCCTCCCCCATCCACATATTAATTTCATGCAAATGCTTATTCACCATGGAGGCCGCAGTGAACAAGACACCACACACACCCTTCAGTTTGGGTTAGCACAGCATTTTCAAAGCTGATTTTATACCTTTTATCCTGTTTGCAGTATTTTAGGTTCAGCGACCTTGTTATGGTTCAGGTGACAGACCCAGTATGAGGCTCTGGGCGTTCCTGTCTCCACTGGCACATTTTTACCAACTGAACTGTTGTTGACTATTGTTAACGTTAAATTGTAAAGAGTGAACAAACCCACATCTCAGAGATCCTCAATCATAAAGAATGTTAATGTTAAAATAATTGTTTCACCACTGTACTTTTTTTAAATTTAAAAGGTAAATTTAGACTTTGGTTGTGTTTCTTTCTAGAAAGGAAAGTCTGCACACGAGAGTCTGTGTCAGTGGAGACAGACTGAAGCCATGTGAACCAACAAGCCATGGAGCAGGACCGTGTGCAGGAGCGCTCCTCTACGTTCTGCACCTCCCTGAAACTTGATTTCTTTTCTTCTATCCGTCTATTCAACCTTTAACTTTTGATCATAAATCCCCAAACATTAGAATTTCTTTTTTAAACTAAAACTGAAGCTGGAGTTTCCACGTGTGCACAGAGGAGACACATCAGTCTCACCACACTGGCAGTTAAGATGTATCCTGGATGAAAATGGTCTTGAATGAACCCGGTTCTGTTTCCTGGGGGATGTGGGGTTCTGAGACTGCTGCAGGTCTGCAGAGACCCCTCACAGGCCAATTATCCCCGGGTAACGTACGCCCCTCACAGAGCTAAGCAGCCTCACTCACATCAATGTATATTATTTGACTGGCGTAGATGTGTGTCTCTCTCGTAAAGCCTTCAAGCTACGGCTCGGCTCGGCTTTGGAGGGCTGGATCAATAACCCAGTAAAGCCACTGGATTTCTCTAAGCCTCAGTGTTGAGCCAGGCTTTTGATTGGTTTGTTTTATGGGTTTAGCTGGATGAGAGGTTGTAAACTAATAGCTCCAAGCTTCTAAATATTACAAGAAAAAGCAAAGATAAGGACTTGAAGCCCCTGGGGGGCGGATTGATGCAGTGTCCTCTCAGCACACGGGGTTAACAGTCCCACTCACAGGGGGCGAGAACGGGCACCTCCAGCTACGGTGCGCTTAAATTATATGGATGGGGCTAACGCTATTGATCCGCAAGAGAGGTTCACCCCCCCCCCACACACACACACACACCTGCCTCAGGTAGACCACGACCCGTGTTGATGTTGTTTCCTTGAGCTGTGAGATAAATGCAAATGTAGGGATCTGACAAGGAAAACTCAGCTGCAGACGTGAGGAGAACTCGGTTCCTGCCTCCTGAGACATTCTTTCTCTTCTCACCGTATTTCTCTCTTTGTTTTCGAGATACTAACCACCAACTAACTGACTACTAACTCACCAGTTTGTATCCATCCATCCACACTCGATCGACACTCTTATTCCCTGCTGGCAAAGGTGAGAGGCCATTATCAGGTCTCCTGTTGTCACAGCTCCACAGCTGATGTCACAACCTTGCCAGTGCGAGGGGATTGTGTCCTCGGCAGGTTTGTACGAAGCGCAGCAGCATGTGAATATCAGGAACACTATGATATAATGTCACAGCTGTTATGGTATTATATTGGAAGGAATGACAGAATGTAGCACATTGCATCAATTCAAAAGCTCTAATTTGGTTGTAGTTTGCTGAAGTGACTCGAGTTAGCGTTGGCAGCTAGTAGGCTAAGCTAATGTTTACTCCAGTGGGTTGTCTGTTATGCCCTCAGGACGGCACCATGTGCCCACACAAAAAAACAAGGAGACATGAGAATTCCTTCACTCCTTCTGCTATCAGGCTCCTAAATGCTACTAGTAGCCAGCCTGCAGTTAGCTAGCAGGAAGTAGCGACACCAGGTAATAGTCCAGGTCACAGACGCTCAGCACACGCCAACACAGACAGGGTGAAGAACTCCCAGGCTGTGCAGCAGGAACAATACGGATCCAATTGAGTTCAAAGATTATCAGCAGCACTCAAAGGAATTATTCTTATCTGTGTGCCAGTATACAGCATGCAACTACAACTCAGGAGGTCATTTGTAGTTTCTGGTGGTGTTTAGCCCTGTTGCCTCATATAATGAAGCTCCCAGGTTCCAGTCCTGCAGGCTTCTCAATTTCTCCTGTCAAGTAATAATTCGCTGTAAATGTAGAGAAAGCATTCCTATCACATATCTCTCAGATTAATATGAACAAAAGAATGTGGCTGAAAATGAAGTGTAGTTTTTCAATCCTCCATCGCTGCAGGTGATGGACAGCACACAATCCATAACCCTCTACAAATATAATCCCCAGGATAAATGGGGCAGCCGTGTACCTGCCACTAGACTTTGTTCAGTTGTGCCAGAATTCATTTTTGCAGCTGAGCATCAGGATGTATTGATCAATTTCAGATACCAGCGTTGTGGAGGGCCAAGCTGTGGAGCAGCATGACAAACACAAATACCCGCAAAATGTTTATTGATGAGAAGCTGGCCACCAACAAGATTTTTAGGAAGGACAATCACATATTGTTTACATGAACGAGTTCCGTGTTAAGATCAGCGTCATGACTCTTCTGGTGCACATCTTTTATTGGGCCCATTTTTTGTCAACACGCCGGGAAATCGTAACAAAGAGGTTTTTCTCTCAGTGATGAGATGATGTCACACCTGCAAACACTTCAGCACTAACAGGCTGAATTTCATATGTTTGAAGAGACAAAATCACGTTAAAGAATAAAGGCTCAGCGTTTCAGATGAAAGAGCCTGAAATAATCAGTCCTCTGCTATGAAAACCGTAAAACAAGAGTCAGATTCATGAACACAACCATGCCAAAAAGAGAATTAGATCTGATGTAGAACTGAACCAGTCTGGTGTTTACTGGTGGATCTGATGTAGAACTGAACCAGTCTGGTGTTTACTGGTGGATCTGATGTAGAACTGAACCAGTCTGGTGTTAACTGGTGGATCTGATGTAGAACTGAACCAGTCTGGTGTTTACTGGTGGATCTGATGTAGAACTGAACCAGCCTGATGTTAACTGGTGGATCTGATGTAGAACTGAACCAGTCTGGTGTTAACTGGTGGATCTGATGTAGAACTGAACCAGTCTGGTGTTAACTGGTGGATCTGATGTAGAACTGAACCAGCCTGATGTTAACTGGTGGATCTGATGTAGAACTGAACCAGTCTGGTGTTAACTGGTGGATCTGATGTAGAACTGAACCAGCCTGATGTTAACTGGTGGATCTGATGTAGAACTGAACCAGTCTGGTGTTAACTGGTGGATCTGATGTAGAACTGAACCAGTCTGGTGTTAACTGGTGGATCTGATGTAGAACTGAACCAGTCTGGTGTTAACTGGTGGATCTGATGTAGAACTGAACCAGTCTGGTGTTTACTGGTGGATCTGATGTAGAACTGAACCAGCCTGATGTTAACTGGTGGATCTGATGTAGAACTGAACCAGTCTGGTGTTAACTGGTGGATCTGATGTAGAACTGAACCAGTCTGGTGTTAACTGGTGGATCTGATGTAGAACTGAACCAGTCTGGTGTTAACTGGTGGATCTGATGTAGAACTGAACCAGTCTGGTGTTTACTGGTGGATCTGATGTAGAACTGAACCAGCCTGATGTTAACTGGTGGATCTGATGTAGAACTGAACCAGTCTGGTGTTTACTGGTGGATCTGATGTAGAACTGAACCAGCCTGATGTTAACTGGTGGATCTGATGTAGAACTGAACCAGTCTGGTGTTAACTGGTGGATCTGATGTAGAACTGAACCAGTCTGGTGTTAACTGGTGGATCTGATGTAGAACTGAACCTGCTAGTAACTCCAGCTGCTTGAACCACACACCTGATTACAGATGTTGAACCAAAAGGCCATGATTGGAAACAAGGGAATCAGATGCTCCCCTTTTTTAGCTTTTCGATTCCTCTACCCAAGTACTCTAGTGTTTGTACAAATGCATCAGGTCTCACAAAGAAATGGAGGCGATTGTTGTCTTGATCCGTCTGATCTTGTTGGCACATTTTCTACACACAACAACATTTCATCATTCACTGTGAAACAGAGTTTGCTTCTGAAAATAGAATTTCAGGTGGTTGGAATACGACAAAGAACCACTAACTCAGCTTTCCTGGTTCCAACTGACATCAGTCAGGTGATTTTTCTTTGAAGAATCACACATTCAGAGTCCATGAATGTCACAGCTGTGTGTGTGTGTGTGTGTGTGTGTAACAACAACTCAATGACTCACTTCAGAATTAAGAGGGACAACAATGCCTTGATTGCAGGGAGAGGATCTGTGATGGAAGCCTGTGGTGCAGTGTGCCAGGGATTCCATGTCTCCTGCTCTCTGAGTTGTCCTGATGCCCCTCATGTGTCCGAGCTTTGACCGCAGCGTTTGATGAGAGGCAGAGATTTGGAGAGAATTCTTCTGGATGTGCAGCACATCCCTCTTAAAGATGGAGCTCCTTCTCTGGAGAGCAGAGACCTGCGCTAGTTGGCTTAGCTCATGAACGGTAGTGTTCAGAAGTGAAAACACCAGCATCCTGGACCTGAGCTAGCTGATGCTAACACTTCCTATCCACTACCAGTCATTGTGCTAAGCTAACTTGCCTGGGTCTGGAAAGGGTCTCTGTTTTCTTGTGTTCCTTTAAAACTGAGTGCAGTTTTCAGAGAGAAGCTGTTTTCGATGTTAGTTATCCATCCCTCCCTCCATGTTCCCCCTCTCCTCCTGTTGAGGGTGGTGGGGGTGGAGCCTATCCCAGCAGCCTTCCCCCTGGACAGGTCACCAGTCCATGGCAGGGCCAACACATAGAGACAGACAACCATTGGCTCTCCCAGCCACGCCTACGGTCAATTTAGAGTCTGGATTAACCTGGTCCCTCTTGATGTCTTTGGACATCCGTTTTCACTGATGAGAATTCAGAAATATTAGAATCAGTAGATTGACCATACAAAGAACCAAAGCCATGATTTCCAGTCAGAGCTTGGTCTTTGAAATGCTGTTCTCTCTCTCTTCCTCTCTCTCTTATTGTTCTTGCCATTGTCCAGTCTTTCAAGTAACATATGCTGACATGCTAAGACACTATAAATCACCAGGGTAACCACAGAAAGCGATGAGATGGGAAAATCCCAGCCATACCAGAGTGT
The DNA here is from genome assembly GCF_037954235.1 of Aulostomus chinensis. Classification (NCBI taxonomy): domain Eukaryota; kingdom Metazoa; phylum Chordata; class Actinopteri; order Syngnathiformes; family Aulostomidae; genus Aulostomus; species Aulostomus chinensis. The sequence goes on along the minus strand of NC_141325.1, from coordinate 30,567,710 downwards.
TTTCCCTGCTCTTGCTGTCGGGAGAAACTCATCGTTCAGATTCCTGGGATTTATTGTGTGTGTGACCTGACAAACAGATATAATTTTCTCTCTGATGGCAAATTATTAATGTCAACTCAGCGTTCGTGCAGTGTGAATGAATATAACATGTGAGCGCTAGCAGGGACCAAACGTGAGGATAGATTCTGGTGTGTAGTACAGTACACACACACACACACTACTGATACCTCAGTAAATAATTGCAGTGTGTCGAACTGCTGCATCTCCTTTGATATGTTTTGTGCTGCACTCAAAACAGGAATACTGCAAAACAAAACTCATGTTTTTTAATCAGCCGCCCGCCAGATTCCATCGCCTCCTCCAAACCGAGTCAGAACAGTGGTGCATTTTCCTGAACAACTCTTCCTGTGGGAGAGAAAATGCAGCTTCTCCCACATTGCAGTGAGAGTATAAAAACCCAAATAGCAGTTAGTGATGCACCGTCCTCTCGTTCATGTTTTCATCCGCCTGCAGTGACGGTTCTCCTCTTTTGACTGTAGGTCCTCATGGAAACCGACATGTATTTCACAGTTTATTCTCAGGGTGCCTCGACTGTCAGGGAAGACAATCAGCAGCAATCTGAGATGAGGAGAGTGAATGGCTTCCTCACCCTCTGCTGGGTCAGTGCGCCTGAGTCTGAAGGCAGGATTCAATTCTTCAGGACAGCGTCTGGGATTGACAGGTCGCAGCTCCGGGGAGCGCCAGTCTCTGCTAGCTCGGGTCACATAGCTAGAAATTCAATAGGAGCCAGGCGGGGGCCAGGCGGCCGTGCTCATAAAGACCCGATGCTGGGTCCTCTAAATGAAAGATAACATGTCTGGCAGGTGTAGACAGATGGTGACAAACACAATGGAGCCTTCGCAGCAGCCTGGCAGTGAGACAGCAGGTCTGGCCCCTGGGCCTCTGGTAGGCAAAGGAGAGTAAGTCAAGTTGACACTTGAGCCAGGCGAACTCCCTGATCCAATTCCTGGCAGTCGCTAAACATCAGGTTGCTCCGGTGAAATATTGCTCAGAGATCATAACTTCAATGTATATGACAACCTACCCTCCCTCCAACACTGTTCAGCTTCATCAACAGCCCACGTCGTTACCATCTGATGAAATTTACCTCATTTTACTGCATTCCAGTGCAAAATATCCAGGGGTGAAAGTGAGCCGGAACGGGCCGGAACGCAGTTCTGGTAAAATATTCACGGCCGGAACGGAGTTCCATTAAAAACAGGAGGAGAAGGGAGCAGTCCAAATCCCATATTAAATCAAGAAAACGACGTCTGAAGGCGGTTTCACACTGAACGCGGCAGACGCGGCGCGCTGCGGGGGGTGGGGCGCAAGCACACGCAGCGCTACCGACTTGCTGGGCTTGGTTTGCGCTCATGTGACGTCACAGCGCGCCCACATACACCAAGAATGGACTTCCCCTGCGCAGCCTGCGCCTTGCGCGTTCAGTGTGAAACCGCCTCGACAAAGGGCGTGCGTACAGTTCCGGCAAGACTTTTGAGCCACTTTCACCCCTGAAAATATCTAATCATAGTAAAACCCAGAATGAATAAATACATGTAAAAAAGAAAATCATTTCTTTCATGAAAATGCATGTTTCTCTGCTTTTTGCCTGAAAATGAAAGTTTTTGATGAAACTAAACCTCACTGAAAGGCTGAAAAAAAGGATGCACCTGGATGGAAACTTTTTAAATTTGAAGTAGAGGCGTCCATCTTTCTTATTTGATATGTTCATTTTTTCTGACAGCACAAAATATTCTTGCTTTTTTTTAAACAAACATAAATGAGAATATCAAGAATGCTGGCAATGAAAGGGTGGATGAAGGTGATGGAGGTGGAGCCGTTTTACCTGCTCAGGTGTTTCTCTTCATCTGATTACAGCGCCTCCTCACAGCCACTTAGCCAGAAAAACGGAAACACCTGTGAGGCTGCGCAGCCTCTTTATTCACAGAATTTTCATTTTATTTGCTATTTTCGTGTCTTTGACACGAGGGCACCTGCTCACGCAGCATCCTTTTTTAACCTGAATAAAATATGAATAATGAATAAAATGATGTTAACCCCTCAATGCACCTTTTGATCAGGTATCAAGTAAAAAATGTACGACAGCGTAGAAGCCTCTCCACATCACGTCTGAGCTGCTCTCCTCCGCTCGCCCCTGCAGAAGCAGGAGCTGGGCAGCTTTTAGAGTCTGCAGCTGTCGGGGGCGGCACCGGGGTCAGGAGGGACATCAGCTGTTCCCTTGTGTGCAACTTTTATGCAATTATTTCTTGCAGCAGAACTTCTGTGGAGCATCTCAGTGCTGATGTTAGTAGCAGGAGTGCTGCAGCCTGCAGTCCTGGCACTTACATGACATTGAATTCTACATCTCATTTTGTTCATGTTTCATGTTCATGGCAGCGCCGAAGCATTCGTGACAAAATTCCAACGCCAGGAAAGTACATTTGTGCACTGAGCACAAACAGATGGAAGGCAACCAAGAGAGCGACAGAAGCAGATAGACAAGAGCAGAGAGGAAGACAGAAAGACAGGATGGGCAACAAACAGCAGCGGCAGCAGCAATGATCTCAGCACAGCGCCGCTGCTGGTGGAGCTCACACCTTCAGGGGAGGTGAGGAGGTCCACAGCAGGAGGGGCTGGATCACTGAAGCAAACACACCTCTACCTCGATCATCCTGGCTCGTCAGGTCCAAAGTTTCATTTTAAAACAAAATGATTTTCTTATGAAATGTCACGATGAAGAAGATGCCACCAAAGGATATTCAGAAGAAGCAATTAGTCTGTGCTTTACTAGACTAATTATGAATTCTCAGTATTTCTTGGTGTAGAGAAGCATGACTGGTGAGGATAATGACGAGTTAGTGGAGCAACAGCAGGAGAGAGGACTGTGGCAGCAGCAATAATCTGCTGTTGCTCTTCATCCACATGGCAGCCTCCATCCCCCTCATCTCAAAGCGCCTCACTATCCCTTCCCACTAATAACACCCTGTCATAGCCAGGGCAGGCAGCCAGTCCACACGGACCACCATGCTGCTGAATAAACCCCCGCTTATTGATGTGGTGGGGAAACTGTGTTTTTCTGGGCCTATTGGGGGCCGAATGTGGAGGCTGCCACTGGATTAGAGGTCGCACAGAGTTGTGAGAGTGAGAAATGAAATTGGATTTCCTGCAGTGTTCAGGAATATTTCAAGCTAAAAGCAATCGTCTATCTGAGAGACGCCGCTTTATTTTCACCAAGAGAAGTGCTCTCCTATTATTTGCACCTTTCAATGACATCATTCCAGGTTGAAGACGAGCAGGCTGTGGGTTAAAGAATCAGTTTGTGGAAGGGTTTAGATGCTATTTGATTTGAAATCTCAAGGGCGTGATCCAGGGCTTGTTCCATCTCCTCTGCGCATTACCCAGAGTGCATCTCTGTGTCATTATGCCTCATATGGGGGGGGGGGGGGGTGGAGGAAGAAAGAGACAGAGATGGGAGAGGTGTTGCAGGATCGACAACAGACCTCAGTAAAGGCAGCAGGATTGCAATTGTTAATCAATTGATGTTGGAATGAGAGAAAGAGAGAAGAGGATGGAAGCAAGAGTCCATCTGCAGCTCGCCATCAGGCCGCGAAAATAAAGATGTCGCCTGCAGCTCAGGTGTCCGGCCCCAGGGCCCGTCAGGGTCAGAGGAGGGGCCAGCAAGGGCCAAGGCAGGCTTGCTTACAAATCTCCTTACACGTGGCTGCTACACCCCACCCCCACCTTGACACCACCCAGCCCCTCATGTCCTTCATGAGCTCACGCATAGATGAGCAGTGCACCATGGGAAGTCTGTTTAATGGCAGTGGGCGTCAGCATTCGGTGTCCCAAGGACAGCAGCTCTGCTCGTTTCATTGTTCACACGCAATGACAACTGAACCGGTTCTCACTTCTCCAGATGAAGGCCAGTGGATGCTGGTGCACAGAAGAGGCACTAAACCAAGGAGTCAAAAACCTTCAGGAGCTGCTGATTAAACGAAGGCGTTCCAGCCGCCGTCAGCGAAGCGGCAGGGTCCATCTGGACTGGAGTCACACGAGTAGCACGGCACATGGCTGTTTCACGTTCACAGGAGGTAACCAACACCCCTGGAAACTCCCCTTTCTCTTCTGTCTAAATTAGTTTTTGCCTTCTGAATATTTTCAATTTAAGAATATTTTGACGTTTGTGTCTAATTAGTGATTCTTTATAATTTAGTCTTTTACTGAATGACTAAGTTGCCTCATTTTCAACAAGCAACACTGTCAGCGTCTGTTTTAGCTGATTCCCAGTAATCAGCTACAAGAACTCACTACATATTTCTGCTCGTTTGGGAGGTGGAGGTTTAATTAACTCTTTGGCTTTTACTCTCCAAGTGCCATCGACTGGAGCAAAACTTTATCTTTCACTTAACCTGCTTCGCTGCATCCACTGACTGCAGCTTCTCCGCTGGCCGCTCTGATGAAGTGTTGCTGTGTGAAGCAGCTGATCTCCACTGATCCAGGAGCAGTGTAATTTACACCACAGCGGGGATGCGCCATCTCCTCATTCAGTTCAGATGCTGGGAAAAATGTTCTGGTGAGGCAGGGAAAGCCTGGGCTCTCCAAACGACATCATAGTTTGTCAAAATCTAGGAGATTGTGGTTTTTTTTCCTGCGCTGTGGGAATCGTACTCCAGTGCCTGATCCATCAGGGAACTACATTTCTGCCTGACCTGAGCGGTGTGTTGGGCTCACAGCTGGCTCATGTCCTCTTGTTGAACCACACAAGCAGTGAGCAGCCGCGGAGGGATACACATGCAGGCACACAGGTTCAGATGAACTAGGCCTGCGTATCTGGTTGTTTACCTGATTTACACTCATTTCACTGTCACTGTAATCATCCGTGTCAGTCACAAACTGGACCTGGTGGTGGGGGTCCTTCATTGTGGGGGTACAGTCCTTCGGCTCCACTCTGTCAGTGTCTCTGACCAGTTTCACATCAGATGAACTGAAGTCATGATGCAACGCTGCACGTCTGGTGGGAGAAGCAGTCGTGCTGATGCTGCACTGGTGCTGATGCTGCACTGGTGCTGATGCTGCACTGGTGCTGATGCTGCACTGGTGCTGATGCTGCACTGGTGCTGATGCTGCACTGGTGCTGATGCTGCTCTGGTGCTGATGCTGCACTGGTGCTGATGCTGCACTGGTGCTGATGCTGCTCTGGTGCTGATGCTGCACTGGTGCTGATGCTGTTGTATGAATATGCAGCACATTAGCTGATGAGTTGATGAGATCCACATTTGGATTCAGGCTCTTCTCTAGTCTGCCTTATTGGATTTCAGGCCATTTGGTGTTTCATGTTAAAGCCCAGCTCTCGGTGCTGTGAGGGGGGACGAGCCTCAGACCGTTAATGGCTGTGTTATTGAGTTCATCCCTCACGTGCGTCCACAGAGGTGCAGACCTTCCTCGTTCTCTGCATGCCCTTCATCTGGTCCACATCAGGACTGCGTGACCTGGGTTCCTCTCCAAGAACCTGCTCATTCTTCAGCCAACGCCAGTGGGGGAAGTGTACGAAAACTGCATACTGAATAAGAAGTTACGTAATTACATGACAGATTCTTGCAGGCTTAAGCTGCCATGATCTGCTGTTACTGGGATAAAAGAGCGAAGCTGTTGGGCTCTGACATCACACCATCATCCCTCCATGTTCCCCCTCTTCTCCTGTTCAGGGTGGTGGGGGTGGAGCCTATCCCAGCAGCCTTCCCCCTGGACAGGTCACCAGTCCATGGCAGGGCCAACACATAGAGACAGACAACCATTGGCTCTCCCAGCCACGCCTACGGTCAATTTAGAGTCTGGATTAACCTGGTCCCTCTTGATGTCTTTGGACTGTGTGGACACTGATGACCGCCATCACACCAGATTGAGATAAATCAGCTGTTGTTGATGTGATGTCAGACGTCCGTCCCCGTTGACCCTGGATCTGCTCCACGTCCCAAGAAGGTTTTCATTGCCGCCGTCTCAGACGTGCCTGTTCATGGAGAACTGTTGGGTGGAGATTCTAGACCTGCTGTTGTGCGCTGGGGAGCGATTTGGTCAAAAATAATGATAATCAATAATTATTGATGATTACATAAAATTACTAATTAATATTAAATATTAATTATTCGGGGCACCACCCTGATGAGTTCAGGGACACTAAAATGCTGACCAAGTTTGGGAAAAGTTATCAGTCTCAAACAGAGTTGTCCCACTAAACAGTCAATATTCAGTCATACCAACGAAACAGGAACAACTCTGGTCTCAGAAGGGTGAGATCTGAGCGCTGGCTACCACTTGGACACGCGACCACAGTTTTGTACACAAAAGACACGACGACTTCTCTCTCATAAATGAAAATGTTGATTGTTGTCGGCAGCAGAGGCTAACAGCTGAGGCTAGCTAGCCGCTAGTTAGCACCGTGAAGGTATAAAATGCGGAGCGGTCAGTTAGTAAGCCGAACGGCTTAGCGAAAGAGAGAGATAGAGATAGAGATAGAGGGAAGACAGAAGTAGACCCAAAAATGTGTGTTAACACACTTGTGCAGAATCCATAACATGTAGCACCTTCTTGAAATATTCCAGTTAATAACAATCAACTTTGGTAGTTGCGGCGTAGTGCCATACAATAGTGTCTGCTGTTCACAGGACGTCGTCACAAAAACAGTGCATTCAGACACTATAAACAGAACTAAGCTATTTCTCTGCCCAGAAAATGCCCAGTTAGGGGAATCCTTACTTGGTCCGGTGGGACGATAAGGTACTCAATCTCTGCTGGTCCGGGTCGCGGGTCGGGCTCGGTTCAGACGTTCGCAGAAACAGCGGCGGGCAGCCTGCAAGGATCTGCTGAAGTTTACTGGTGGAGGGGTGAACAAGCTTGGCCGAGCTTTCGTTCACCAGGGAACCAGTTCACGCGGGTAGCGTGGCTCAACGGTGTCTTGTCTGGAAGACTGGACGGGGGGTCCACTTGCAGAGTTCTCGCCGTCACTCCACTTCCAGGCCAAGGTGCGAAGACGTCCAAAGAGAACCGAATAGAAGAGCCGAGGAGGCCGGGTCTTTCTTGACTGGGTCTTTTATATAGTCAGGCCAGTGATGTCACTTCTCGTGGGTTGGTGCTGGCTCTCAGCCAATGGTAGCGCGGCACGCAAACTTCCAGTCAAGCAGGGCGCGAGTTTTGGGGGGGGGGTCAATTGCCAGAGATGATCCCCTTTTTACGAGCCTTTGTTTGAAGAGCGTGTGGTCACTCCTCCTGCAGGCTTCAGATGGATGAGTTGTAAAATGGCTGAATTAATCTCTTCTCCTGGTTGTGTTGGCCCAACACTGTACTTGTAAAATGTCATCAGATGACTTCTGTTGTGATTTGGCGCTAAAAAACACATGAAACTGATTGAGGGGAGGGAGCAGAGTGAAGGAGCTCTACACACACACACGTCAGACTGAACCACTGCAGGACTCAGTCACACGACAGGCAGGAAGCGGAGCGCGGCCTCGTGCCTTCCCTCTCAGGAGAGACGAGGATGAGGAAGGACTCCAATGTGATGATGTCACACAACCAGAGACAGGGTCTGTTTTGACAGTGCTCCACCCCAAGTGTCCCCCGCACTGCACGGCCTGTCTACCTGATATCTGCTGTGTTAAACATTGTGAGATGGAGTGAGCACCTGATGGAGACATTCCTCCGCCTCACTCCCGTCCGGGCGCGGCTCAGAGGACGCCGCCGCGCTGGCACTGATCCCTCTGGTGCCAGAGTGAAATCTCCTTTCTCGAGCTTCACCTGGATGCTAGTAAAACGCTCTCTCACTGTCATCGTCAAAATTTATTGTAGAGGGAGTCACATCCTTATCTGTCGAGTCAATAAAGCTGAGAGCTGATGATCCAGCTGGATAACACTGTGGCTTACACCACTTCAGTGAGCAACGTCTTCCTGGGTACTTCAGCCCAGACTATTTCTATATGTTTTCCACATGCTGTCAGTGGAACAGACTTGTTCTGTCTGACTGCATTTTCCTCACCAGGTGTTGTGGCCCTGGGTTGTTGCCGTAGAGTGGAAGTGCCTGTCTCTGCCTGTGTTGTGTGGCTCTCTGAGTCAAAGGGAAGCTGTGGCTGTTGAACTCGTCGTACCGCCTCCCCAACATTTATTGAGCACTACAGGCAACAGGGAGACGCTCAGGTGGCAGCAGCACAGCAGAAGTCCCCCGGCTGAGCTGTGAGCTGGTGTGGCAGGAGTAGAATCAACCAATCACAAGCAGCTCTGACCGTTTAGCTGAGCGGCCATTGCTTCAGGTTGGTGTGTGGTGGGACGCCGAGCCTGCGCCAGACTTCACACCATCAGCCTACTGCAGCTCCATTAGCTGAATCTGTATGACGCCTCCAAGGATGTGGTCCAGGTCTCCTTCCTGCTGATGTGAAATAGACAAGTACCCAACTAAGAGATGAACACACCCACCTGACACCTGTTCAGGACCGAATCTCTTCATTCAGTCACCTAACAGGCCAGGATTTTTTTTTTTAATCAACAAGCAACTTATTATTAGATTTTTTTAAATGGATTAGGGCTGAACCTGAGTGATCAACCCTCTAGTCCAGTAGGTGGCAGTCATACACCTGTAAACTGGTTTACAAGTGTATGACTTCTTCTTCTGTTCCTTGTATTAGTTGCCATCACCATTTTACCAACCTTCACCGTTTGTATGTTGACATCATGAGGTTGCTGGTGATTAATCTCACAGTATTTTGCCGGTTTATTCCTGCAGGAGGCTGTTGATTCAGCTTCGTGATGACAGGTGGTTGCTTGTTTCTTCATATTGAAGGTGGTGGTTGATGAAACCAGAGCCTGATGGCCTGTTGCAGAGGGCAGAGAGGCTGCTGGCCTGTTGCAGAGGGCAGAGAGGCTGCTCTCACAGCTCCGTCACACGTAAAACAACAGCTGAAGCAGACATGAATGTGTTTGCGCCCTTCGGGCCTCCAGTGATTGCAGAGTCTTCACCTCCTCTGTACTTTGTGGCACTTCGTCATCTGTGTGGTCTCCTCAAACGGCCGGCGTCCACTGCTGTCGTGCGCTCACGGACAGCGGTGACGGTGTCAGCGACCCCTCATCACCTCCTGGCTCAAGTGGTAATCCCAGTCTTCTCTGCTGCAGTTCCAGGCTCTTCTCGACGTCCGTTGTAACACATACGCCACTCACACCTCCAACCTCCCCTCTCCTCCACCACCTGAGCTCCCTCTTCATCTTTGAGTAATCCCAGTTGCTCATTGAGTGCATTAATCCTGTTGATAGTCGTTTGATGTCTTAATCTGGATTATGTTCGCTTCCACTGCAGCCACCGTGGTTTCTGATGTTCTTGTGTCGGGTCGAGGAACATCAGACTCACACCTGACTGTTTTACCACATTTATTCCAGTTATCAAGATGGAGGCTGATGGACTTGAATGTGGATTTTGAAGTGTAGGCTGAGTGTTTACTCTGCCTACATCCCAAGTAGTCATAACAGTTAAAGAAAAAAACAAACCTTAGGCTCTTTTCCAGCGAGAGGCTCCTTCCTCCCCTCTCTCCCTCCTTCCTTCCTCCCCTCATCTTCTGTGTGGTGATGGATAAGGCCAGAGTGCCTCGCAGGCTCTGCGGGGGCTGATGAATTCACCTCTCCTCCTCCGAGTCTGATCCGACCCCCGGCTCAGCGTGAATGAGTGCATCTCCACAGCCTGGAGAGCTACAGGCCTGCTCACAGGAACACGGCACCCTGTGGCCAGTGCTCATGCACCTCCACCAGGATGCTGGAATAGAGCTGTTTAAGTGGAGCAGCTTTTCCACCTTTATCTAACCTTCAGGCGGTCCCTCTGAGATTAGAACGCTGAATTCATATCAAACTGCAGAACTTTAGCACTGTGTTTTTCATTGTGCTAAAACTGTGGCAGATGAGCTACGACGGTGGTTTCTGTGTCTTCGACTGCTGTGACAGCCACAAATGGCGAGATGCTTCGGCACAGGGAAACATCCAGCTGTCAGTTCCCACAGCGCCGATCCACTGTGAGCAAGACAGAGCTGTGCTTTCAGTCTCAACCTTATTTCATCAAAGGAGGTAAAATGGCACTTAATTGGAGTCCTTTGATTCATGTAGTTAATTAAGTAGAACTGCAAACCAACCCCAGTGCACGGCTGCTGCTGCTGCATGCTGGGAAATACTGTTCACTGATACAACAACACTTCAGCTTCTGTCCCGGATATTTGGAGGCTTTTTTTCCAACACTGTCCACTTGTAACACCCCCGTCCTGCTGCGCCCCCCGGCTCCATGCTTCAGGGTCCACTCTGCTGGTTTTATGGGTGTCTTTTAATTAGCCGATGATGAAGACTGAGCAGAGATGTTCCACTGATCAATTGTGCACATAATTAGATCAGGGAATTTATAGTGAGCGGTATGGGGGAGGGGATACCACATGCAGATTGACAGGTGTGGGTGGCTAACTGAAAGTCAATAGCTTTGACTCCGCCTCCACAATCACATACTCCAATGTGGGACCTCAGAGAAATCCAGATTTGTCCAGTCGGACCACGTCAGGTTGTCCGTGTGGAGCTCGTTAACAGTGAGGATGCAGTGTTGCAGTGCTCCCTACAGCGCCTGAGGGGGGCCCGGCGTAGCATGATGATGGAGGCACACATGCAGCTGAAGAGTGGAGGGCTGGTGAAGGACGAGTGGCGCTCACAATGGATAGATACTGCCCTCTGCTGACCCTGGAGGACGCTCTCCTTTTTACCTTCACATTCAACCTCCAGCATGTAGTAATACATCGAGGTTCTGTCCTAGTTTCTGCTTAGTGTTTAGTTAATGGTGAGTATCAAATTAATCCCATGAATGCTTCTGATAGTCGCCTTCCAAACGTCCCATTTCCTGTCCTTTTTCCCGCGTCTCCCGCTGATGACACGAGCCCATCAGGACGACACGAGGGCCACTCAGCTGAAGAGACGGCGCCGCTTCACACCAGCTCAACATCACCGCCCTGAGTGGACAGCAAACAACCGCCTCCTTCTTGTGTGAACAATGAAAGAAAGAAATGTCTTCAAACTACGTCATGAAACCAAACCCCAACTGGAAAATCTGACTTTTTTCATGTATCTGTTAATGTTGACATTTCAATCAGTTTTGGAACTTGTAGCTATTATCAGTACAGGTGTCAGTGCGAGTACAAGTGTCAGTGCGAGTCAGTACGAGTACAAGTGTCAGTACGAGTACAAGTGTCAGTGCGAGTCAGTACGAGTACAAGTGTCAGTACGAGTACAAGTGTCAGTGCGAGTCAGTACGAGTACAAGTGTCAGTACGAGTACAAGTGTCAGTGCGAGTCAGTACGAGTACAAGTGTCAGTACGAGTACAAGTGTCAGTGCGAGTCAGTACGAGTACAAGTGTCAGTACGAGTACAAGTGTCAGTGCGAGTCAGTACGAGTACAAGTGTCAGTACGAGTACAAGTGTCAGTGCGAGTCAGTACGAGTACAAGTGTCAGTACGAGTACAAGTGTCAGTGCGAGTCAGTACGAGTACAAGTGTAAGTACGAGTACAAGTGTCAGTGCGAGTCAGTACGAGTACAAGTGTAAGTACGAGTACAGGTGTCAGTGCGAGTCAGTACGAGTACAAGTGTCAGTATCAGTACAAGTGTCAGTGCGAGTACAAGTGTCAGTGCGAGTCAGTACGAGTACAAGTGTCAGTGCGAGTCAGTACGAGTACAAGTGTCAGTACGAGTACAAGTGTCAGTACGAGTACAAGTGTCAGTGCGAGTCAGTACGAGTACAAGTGTCAGTACGAGTACAGGTGTCAGTACGAGTACAGGTGTCAGTGCGAGTCAGTACGAGTACAAGTGTCAGTACGAGTACAGGTGTCAGTACGAGTACAAGTGTCAGTACGAGTACAGGTGTCAGTACGAGTACAGGTGTCAGTGCGAGTCAGTACGAGTACAAGTGTAAGTACGAGTACAAGTGTAAGTACGAGTACAGGTGTCAGTACGAGTACAGGTGTCAGTACGAGTACAGGTGTCAGTACGAGTCAGTACGAGTACACGTGTAAGTACGAGTACAGGTTTCTGTACCAGTACAGGTGTAAGTACGAGTACAGGTGTCAGTACGTGTACAGGTGTCAGTACGAGTACAAGTGTCAGTACGAGTACAGGTGTCAGTACGAGTACAGGTGTCAGTACGAGTACAAGTGTCAGTACGAGTACAGGTGTCAGTACGAGTACAGGTGTCAGTGCGAGTCAGTACGAGTACAGGTGTCAGTACGAGTACAGGTGTCAGTACGAGTACAGGTGTAAGTACGAGAACAGGTGTAAGTACGAGTACAGGTGTCAGTACGAGTACAAGTATGAGTACAAGTGTCAGTATGAGTACAGGTGTCAGTATGAGTACAGGTGTCAGTATGAGTACATGTGTAAGTGTCAGTATAGGTGTGAGTACAAGCACACATGTAAGTATAAGCATACGTGTATGGACAAGTACACACGTATGTATAAGTACACACGTATGTATTAGTACACACGTATGTATTAGTGCACACGTATGTATAAGTACACGTGTATGTATAAGTACACGTGTATGTATTAGTACACGTGTATGTATAAGTACACGTGTATGTACACAGGTATGTATAAGTACACGTGTATGTACACAGGTATGTATAAGTACACGTGTATGTACACAGGTATGTATAAGTACAAGTGTATGTATTAGTACACACGTATGTATAAGTACACGTGTATGTATAAGTACACGTGTATGTATTAGTACGGTGTATGTATAAGTACACATGTATGTATAAGTACACGTGTATGTATAACTACACGTGTATGTATAACTACACATGTATGTATTGTACACACGTATGTATTAGTACACGTGTATGTATTAGTACACACGTATGTATTAGTACACATGTATGTATTAGTACACACGTTTGTATTAGTACACATGTATGTATTAGTACACATGTATGTATTAGTACAAAGTGATTGTATTAGTACACGTGTATGTATTAGTACACGTGTATGTATTTGTGCACGTGTATGTATTAGTACACGTGTATGTATTTGTGCACGTGTATGTATTTGTGCACGTGTATGTATTAGTACACGTGTATGTATTCGTGCACTTGTATGTATTAGTACAAAGTGTATGTATTAGTACACGTGTATGTATTAGTACACGTGTATGTATTAGTACACATGTATGTATTAGTACAAAGTGTATGTATTAGTACAAAGTGTATGTATTAGTACACGTGTATGTATTAGTGCACGTGTATGTATTAGTACACGTGTATGTATTAGTACACGTGTATGTGTAAGTACACGTGTATGTGTAAGTACACGTGTATGTATTAGTACACGTGTATGTGTAAGTACACGTGTATGTATTAGTACACGTGTATTTGTAAGTATACCCACCTGCCCCTGGTCCGGGGGTTTCTGGCTCTGTGTTGTGTAACCAAGCCACCACTTGAGGTCAGTGTTACCCTGGAAACTGTTGCAGCAGCGAGCAGAGCTGAGGGCTCAGGTTGATTCAGGGGATGTTTGAGAGCCTCATCATCAGCTCCTCCCATCATGGACACTGTTCTCTGGCTGATAGATTTAATTAATATTGGCCCTGCATCCTACATTTGACAGTATACTCATTTTAATGGGTGACCTCTTATAAAGAGGGACATTTAATTGCTTCTTCAAAAGTCGTCTATGTCTGCTCCAACTTTAAAAACCACGTTACTCACGTACATGCACAGGTGTGTGGAGACCCGCCCTTCAGATGACCTCACTGTCAGACCATGTATGACGTATTAAACAGTAACATCAAGCAAGATGGGACTTTGGTAGGTTTGGTCGTGTTTCTGCTCCTGAGGCTTCAATTCATGCAGTGACTCCATCCAAGTTAAGATTATTCAGGTGCGCCAAGTCTCGTCACCTGTTCTACCGCTGTCGTTCTATCTTCATACGTGGACTTAAACGCGAGGTTTCTGGGTTCACACATGGACCAGCCTGAGTCCCTTACACGTGAGCAGCGACTCTGGTTCCTGCTTCTGTTTCTCTGAGTCTTACGTGACAGGTGGAAGGTTGGAGCAGACTTACCTCGACACGTTTCCCACCTCCACCTCCCGGTGACCCAGCGTCCTCGCTCCCCGCCTCCCACAAGCATTCTTCTGCCGACATGTTTTATTCAGTGTCGTGTTCAACGGCGACGAGATGCGCCTGCAGGCCTGATGCTGAACCTGAGCACATTCGACTCAGAGTTGGTGCCGGCGAGCGTTCCTCTGTTACCTTCTGATGACGCTGGTCAGACTCAGTGTTGAGATGTCGGGACATCGACATTCCAGAGGTGTGGGGATGTTTTATTGTGCCTTTGACGGCTTCTAGTTTACTAGCAAGTGCAAGCCCTGCTGGCTTCCTCCAGCCGGTGGTTCGTGTGCCTGGCTGTGCCAGCAAAGACCTAAATTAACATTTTGGAATGGTGGAAATTCCCTCTGTGTATTTTTTGGTCTGGCTTTACACGCATGCCTGCCAGAAAAGCCCACTTACACTGAATCGAATGTAAGTCCAGAAGCCCTGAAGCTCAGCAGAGACGGAGGCTGCAGAGGGACCATCTGGTGCTCAGAGACGTCCCCTTGATAGATCAAATTCGAGGGGTTGAGATACGTGACCATCACACCACAGCGCTCTCCTGTGGCCTGGGAGTGTGGCGTGTCTCCATACCCGAGCTCCAGTTCTCCTGGTGTTCGCCCCCACTACCACAGACACACTGGCAGCCACACGAACACGGGAGAGGCTCCCAGCTGGTTTCCAGGAGGCCTGAGAGCAGCATCTGCTCAGTTTAAACGTCTTCACGGTGAGGGAGAGAAGCGCGGGCCTTGTTCTTCCTGACGCTACTTTTGCCACGGTTCCAATGCGGTCCCAGCCGCAGTGAGCCAGCACACAAACACAAGCGGGCAGCTCCTCGTGGCTGGCTGGCCTGGTGAGGCGGGCCGCACAACGCAGTCAGCAGCAGCGGCCGTCCT
Organism: Aulostomus chinensis; assembly: GCF_037954235.1. Classification (NCBI taxonomy): domain Eukaryota; kingdom Metazoa; phylum Chordata; class Actinopteri; order Syngnathiformes; family Aulostomidae; genus Aulostomus; species Aulostomus chinensis. The sequence goes on along the minus strand of NC_141325.1, from coordinate 30,552,638 downwards.
GGTGTTTGACGGCGGCGGGACAAATCCCATCGAGTATTCTGGAAGGAGAGGCGAGGCATGAAACTCCAAACCCTTCTTCCTCTGCAGCAAAAACATTTTCAATTGCACTTTAAGTGTTTGGACGCGGCTCGAAAGATAAACGTACCTTGAATGCACACTGATCCAAAACAAACCGCGGCCTGCGAGGACTCACCTGGGAGCTGCCGGCAGAGCCCTGCTGAGATGAGCTTCTACCCAGTGAGTGTCAGCTCCATTTACCTCGAGGGTCACGTCACCGCATTCACCAGGTTGTGTGTTACATCTTCCCTACTCTGACCCCTGAGCAGCAGTCTCACACAGGAAACACGTCATAGAAACAGGAAGTGGAGAAGCCTCTGGCTGCGTCCGAATTATAGGTCCGAATTGCCAAGTACCAGCCTACGTCCTCCTGCTACGTCCTCCTGCTACAGCCTAAACACGGCGGCACCATTCGGACACCCTCGAAGATTGGTGGTGAAGCACGACCTCTGCTGGCAGAGCACAGATACTGCAAATAGGTAGACAGCACCAACGAAAGCCCCACCTGCTGGCTGACTGTCGTACTGCACTCCACTCTTCCCTCATTCTCTATTATTAAGCACATGAACGCACCTTTAGTCATCAACGACTATAAATGTTGGTGTTCATCAGAATGGGAGACTGTTGGTGGCGCAAACTTGGCTTGCGGGTCCACAAGTTTTTAGGGGACGAAGAAGAAGCCCGCGGTGCATTGTGGGCCATAGGTTGCTCCGTAGGATGCACCTGAACCGACCTACAATGTGGGCGTGTTTAGGCTGGAGTTTAGGTTGAGAAGTAGGTCGCTACTCACGCCAGTTGTGGTTTGGGACAGCCTGCGACCTGCTCTGAGACCTGCCATCAGACGTACTTGGCTATTCGGACGCAGCGTCTGCCTCAGAGAGGACGTGGTTCAGACATACCCCCATACACATGCATGCACTAACACACTCGCTGGATCTATGAGCAGGACCGCCTATTTTAATCAGTGGAATAGTTTTGAGACACTGACTAACTCACACTGCAGCAGAGGGAAAAGCTTGATTGCGTTTAGAACCTTTTTTTTTGTTTAATGGGCGGCATGGCTCAGGGGTAGAGGGGCCGTCTAGCAACCAAAGGGTCGCTGGTTTGATCCCCGACCCCAGTGACCGTGTCCTTGAGCAAGATACTGAACCCCCAACTGCTCCTGATGAGTAGGTTGGCACCTTGCATGGCAGCTCCACCATCAGTGTGTGAGTGAGAGTGTGAACGGGTGAATGAGACGACCTGTAAAGCGCTTGGAGTGCCGCTAAGGTAGAAAAGCGCTCTATAAACTGAGTCCATTTTGATTGTTGATGAATAAAAGAGAAGTAAAGGTCTTGCTGTCATGAAGACATCGTCCCCATATTTTATTGATCACTTAACTGTTTTGTAGACACGCCGATTGGCTCGACCGGCTGCGACCGACGGGTCTGGATGAGACTGGTTCTGCTGCCCTTATTGTGTCTCTGGATGAAAGTTCTAATGAAAAGTTGGGCTGGAACCTCGGGAACTCAAACGTTATTAAGAGTCTGGTTACTTAGGAAACTGTTGGGAGAGGCGGTCGAGCTCATGGCTGAGGTTGACCCTCGTTCAAGGTTTTATTCTGGATTTATTCACCAGTGAGGAGACGTCTATCAGAGCAGATCTGAGACCAGGGACCCAGGATGGTTGGAGCAGGTGAGCTGCTGGTTTCACCAAGGTTACTCGCTTGTATGAGTCTTAATGAACTGTCTCCTTCATGTCTCCTCCATGTCTCTGTCTCCTCTACGTCTCCTCCCCGTCTCTGTCTCCTCTATGTGTCTGTCTCCTCTCTGTCTCCTCCCCGTCTCTGTCTCCTTCACCTCTCTTCCACGTCTCCTCCATTTGTCTGTCTCCTCCCCGTCTCTGTCTCCTCCAGGTTTCCATCTCATTGCACACTGAAGTGAGCAGCAGCTATTTGAGTTTGGGGGGTTGCAGCTGAGTCCAGCGTAGAGAGTCATCACAACACCACCAATGAGCCTCTGCTCGGCTGGACCTCACAAACGGCGAGCGGCAGAGTGGAAAGGACAGCTCTTTTCTTCTCCTTTTCCTTTTCTTTTTAGTGACTTGAGTTCACCACTGTGCAGGGAGATGCACGGCCTCCCACAATCCAGCACATCTCCATTATTTAGCAGAGGGTTCACTGGGACTTGATGTCTCCACAGCATGCAGACACTCTCGTTCCAGCCCTGTAAAGCTGCAGAGGAGTCATCAGCACAGAGAGATTTACAGCGGCCTCGCCCGGGGCTCCAGACAGTTATAGATCCCTTTACCTTTCAAGAGCAATTTCACCACAAATAGGATTAAAACTAATGGTGTTTGACACCACCAGGTCCAGCACATTTAATCCATTGGGTTTTATCGTGCTGACATTTCTAAAGGTTGGCCTGTGTGTGGAGGCCACGAGGAGATGCAGAGCTGGGTGACATATAGAGGACTCTGGGGACCCAGGCTTTTACAGCCAGCACCGGAGCTCCTCCCACCCACCCACCCTCTTCCATTACAGCTAATATTACTGATATTAAAACCCAGACACTGCAAATCATAACAGGTTTGGGCTAAGTTAGCCGATTGGAGCGGTTGTTTTCCCTCTTTCTTCTGCAGGTCCGGCTCCTCTTGACCAGGCGGTGAACATAGACGCCGTCCTGTCAGTCAGCGGTGGGCAAAGTAATATTTTCCCTGTGTGATCTGTTTACTTCATGAAGGAAAATTAAATCAGGAAATGATTTTCTTCCTCTTTGCCATTTAATTTCAATTTGTATAAACAAGACTCTTCAAGGTCAGTAAATGAAACCACCGTGTTTGGAATGTGAATGTGAGTTTTTTAGCCTCTGGGATTCTGCGCTATTAAAATGTGCTCATTCAGTGGCACAGTGCAGTACTTGACCTGAATAACAATTTTAGCATTGCCTCACTTCATGCCATGACTGAGTCGACTTTACTGGCTCATTTTACAGCAGTGCAACAGAAAACAAACCCAGCGCATGATGTGAAGTTGCAATTTAAATACAACTGAGTGATGTAAAGAGCCAGCGTCCTCACAAATATCTCCACATTAATCCTTCCTTTGCTTCACTGACATCTTCCTTCCATGCAAAAAATGTTTTATGGCAGGTTTTATGCTGTGATAATAAAATATACAGCCACCATACGAGAGAGGAATATGTCGCAGTCACACTTGATTCAGCGAAATGGGGGCATTCAATGCAAGTGATTTAATTTGTGGCTTTGTCTCTCGTAAGTCATAAACTGCACGCCAGTCATATCTTTATTAGGACGTCATTACTGTGGTGAGACCGGACAAATGGGCCCAAATCAGCAGTGGAGATTGAAAACCTAATTACATTTGCATACGGCTGCGAGGCCTGTAAACACCACTTTTCTGAGATCATTACTTTGGCGCACTAAACACTTTCCAGCCCGAGAACAAAGTGAGTCGGAAAAATGGGAATACATTAGCAACAGAAATGAGATCAGAGGCAGCATTTGTGAGGTGGCTGTGAAATCACAAAGCAAGGATGAAATATGGCTGCCTGTGGAGTGTTGGGAGCTGGCAGAGCCGGCTCTTAGCCGCTGTGAGTGATTTGAACTAATATTTGGAGTTATTAGTTCTGCTACATTTTCTTTTGAGAATGAGCGGTGTGGCAGGTCTTGGATGCATCGTTAATACTGCTGCTGGGATCTCTCAACCAGCCACTGCTTCCAAAATGTAAGTGATGAAAATCAGCTCGGAACCGCGCTTGTGAATTCAGGACAGAACACAGAACTCATAATATATGAAATGTTATCGACTAAAAGGTCCAATTTGTAGGGAGACTGAACAAGCGATTAGATATTCCACACTCCAAAGCCATCAGCTGCAGCATACTACCGGGAGGCTGCTGTGTAATGGTGCATTCAAGAGCAACTGGGATGTGGGAAAAGACAGAGAAGGCCTGTCAGACTCGGAAATCCCACTTGGAAAGAAGGAAGGTTTTAGGAGGAGGAGGCTGGACGTCACTTGACATGGCAAACGTGCTGGAGTTGTGAATCCAATTCAAACTTTAGGTTACGAGTAGCGTCATGCTGTACACAGAAGACATGGCGTCACACAACATGAAGCCAGCAGAAAAAATAAAGGATGTGGAACAACATGGACCCAGAAGAAGGGACAAGCCTGATCTCCATCACCAGATCGATGAATCCCAGATTCCAGGAGAAGCCATGTGGCAACGCAGCGGCATCACCTGAGGGAACGCCGCTGAGCCTCCTCAGCCCCCTGAGCTTCCTCTTGTTTGATTCACATGAACTATGAGGTCTTTTCTGACAGTACAGAGCAGGTTTTCTGGGGGCGGCCATGTTGCCCAGTTGTCGCCATCATGTGAGCGGCCTTTCCAATAGGAAACTTTCTCAGGGGACGTCCTGGGCCACCGCTCCTCTGCACTTCCACAGCGGCTCACTATCCTGGGGGGTTAAAACTGTTCAGACTAGCGCCACATGCTCAACGCCTGCTCCAGCTGCTGGTTGGCCGAGGACGACACGTCAGCTGCAGCTCTCACAGCCTGAGGTGGGAGGGGTCCAATGGAGGACTTGGGTTTGTTTTTTTAGCTATGACCGCTGAATTGTCACAGAGCCCGATGATCAGTTGGCGAAGGCCTCATGCTGCGACGGCACAGCAAACTTAGACTTTCCAGCCGTCTTCATACGAGTTGCTGCAATTAGGAGGCTCTTCTGAGATTTGCTCTTGATTTTTGTGGCGACCGACAAAAAGTGCGTGAGAACAAGTCGCTGCCTCGTCTTGAAACAAGGCCTGATTGCTCCCTCACAGCTCCACGCCGTCGGCTCTTCAGAGATGTGTTGACTTGAAGGAGGGGTCCTAATCCCCGCGGAATGACCACCGCAGCCCCCTGCATCATTATGCTGCTCTGCAAGTACCGTGCAGCTGTCTAATGGCATGCTGGCAACAACAGCGCCTCAGCTGGAGAGAGCGCGGATGCTCTCACGCAGGGACGGACGCTCGTCCAGGCTGCTGCAGCGCGTCTGCGAGGACAAACGTTCGCCCAGCTGCACCCGCAGGAGCTTTGTTTCACATCACACCAGAGCTGTTGTTGGCGATACTGGACACCAGGTGGCAGTCCAAGTCTTTTCCCTCCAGCCCCCCCACCTTCCTCCCAAACAATGATGTAATCCTTTACAGATCATTATATCACATGGCACAAACAGGCTCTTTGCTCTCCACTCTGATTTCCAGAGATAAGCTTGTTGCCGGTGTCTCTCGCGCTGACATGGTTGCCTCAGATTCATAAGAGGGTCACGTTCATCACTGTGTCTCGTTCATGACATCAAAGTCACAGCTGATTCTGCATCCCAGCGCCTGGACCAGTTCTCCCATCTGGCCACACATCCAGTGGCGCTGCTCTCTCATGGATTTTAAATATGGCTGTGACCTTAACAGTAATAAAAAGCAATTCTCACAGCACTAATCCTCTCCTCAGGTCTCACTGGCTCTTAACCTTTTCTGCCACTGTATAAGTGAACTGAGCTGTGAAGATGTGAATACACCCCCCCTCCCCACACACACACACACACACCTTCTGAAAAATCCGCTCCTAATAATATTGGCTCAGCAGCAGACAGATTACGGCAGCAGGAGAGCATCTGCTGGAGGGAGAAACAATATGACGGCTTCCTCCCTGGAGGCCTGTGGCTGCACAAGAGAGAGGCAGGGAGGGGGGAAGAAACATGTAAGCATCATAACCACAAGTGTGTGTGTGTGTGTGTGTGTGTGTGTGTGTGTGTCGGGGGGGGGGGTGCAACAGGAATGGTATTTGTTTTCCACGTGATTCTATGAGTCTGTACTGTCTCAATTGTTTATCTTCCAGTGCCAGTACAACAGTTACTATTATTTGGCTTCCAGGTGTTTAGAAAAGTAGCTCCCATATAAATCAAAGTTCAGTAGTATCTCCAGTACTAACTTGATACTGCTGCAGTACCAGCTGAGAGGGCGTTTTTTCCCTTTTAAAGCAGGCGAGATTTTTATACACGATGGCGAGAAGTTCAGCTGCATCATCGATTTCTGCTTTGCTGGTTTGGTGGGAGGGTTGTGAAGGATTAAATGGGGTGTAATGCCAGCTGATAATGGAGTATGTGAGGTCAGAGCTGGAGCCAGTGCACTTCACACACACACACACACACACACACACACACACACACACACACACACACACACACACACACACACTGTGCCACTGTATAAACTGTTAGTGGAAGTATCAGGATGAATGTGTTTCTCTAGGAGGCAGAAACAAGCTGTGTGATGCAGCATCTCTATGAGAGGCCTCACTTAACTTCCTGCCAAATCGGTCATGTGACCAAGAGCTCCACCCCTCGTGTGAGTGACACATGTGCAACCTCTACTAGCATGTGTTCTACTCAGGCTATACATTTCAGTGACTGCTTCATCGGATTTATCTGTAATTTCACATGGTTTTAATATGCACATCTGTGAAGCAAATGCTAAATATTAGAGAGATTTTTTTCTTTTTACCAGTTTGGAGTCCAAACAGGAGAATCAGTAACAACTTGGATGCTGCAGAACCTGCAGCGTCTCCTGGAGCTGCACCACTGTCTGGATGTCGTCTCCTAAATTAGTCACCTCAGTCAGGGTGGGGGGTTCCGCCTCTATTAGAGGGCCAGTTGTTGTCGGTGTAAAACAGATTTTATTTGCAGTAAATTATGAAGCATGTGGAGCTCTTGACATTCTTATGTTGTATTTCAGAGCTGTGAAGTATTTCACATCATCATTTTGTTGTGTTTAAACAGCGATGTGTGTGTGTGTGTGTGTGTGTGTGTGTGTGTGTGTGTGTGTGTGAAGAGTCTCTCTCTATCTGTGTCTGTGTATCAATTGCTTTCCCTCTCAGTGGGACTCGCCACCCACAAAGGTTAATGAGCTTAAACACAGCCCCGAGTGAGCTCATTAAACGCAGCACAGAGACGGAGGGAGAGCAGAGGGAGGACGGCTGCTGTCACTCTGATACCTGTGTTGATCCGTTTGTCTCTCTCATGTAGAAAAACAATGTGACACGTGTGTCTTTATTCATGGCCAACAATAATAACTATGATGTAAAATTATAAATCAAAAGATGATGAGAGGAGGAAGGAAGCGTGCGGGAGAGTGACAGAGGAGCCAGGAAGACGTGGCGGGATGGACTTCATCTCCTGCTGAAGTTTGACACTGTGAATATAATTCAGTCAGGACCTCTTCACCTCAGGAGAATGACTTTAGTGGTGTGTGTGTGTGCGTGTGTGTGGTTGTGTGTTTGTAGATGTGTATGTGTGGGGGGGACAAAACAACTACACTGGAGGTGCAATAATCAGCTGATAGATAAACAATAAGAATTAATTCATGGGTTCATCACGAACCCTGAAACCACTGTCGTTCTCAATCTGCAGGCCGGCTCAATATCAGGGAAAGTTTACTTCTGTGTTAAAGTACCAGCTTCAACTAGACACTGTGTAGCTGCAGGGACGCCCTGACTCCGCCTTCCATGAGAACCTCCTTGTTGGACACCCTCAGTCATCACGATGTCGGCGCTGACGCGAGGCTCTCAGGGAGACCGACAGTCCCGCTGTCAAATCATAAATCATGTCAGAACTGGTCAAAGTGATTGCAGCTTGAATCTTGTGACCGCCTGCAGTCTCTCAAACATCAGCATGTTGGTTTGTTGTCGTCGCTGACAGAGAGGAAACCTCTTGTTTTGGTCTTGTTGGAGGAACAAAAGCAGCACGTAGAACACGTCGCCGTGGCTCTGGGTTATCAGGGAATCGTTCATGAAGCCTGCATATCCATCAGTGATTGCAGTCCTCAGAGTCCCAGCCGAACTTTTACACACAAAACAATGCACCTTATACATGAGTGAGCTTATGACAGTTGGACAGTGAGAAACAGAATGTGGAGGCATGCAGAGTTGAATGTACAGGAAGGTTAACTGTAATTTCCAAGTAAAAGATTGCAGTTTCATAATATTGAATTCAGTTTCAAGTTCACTGCGGAGCAGTACCCAATAATAAATGCTAATTCTGATTTTACATTTCCAATACGGTTTATTAATGCAATGATCTGAGCTGCCCAGTTCCAATTCAAAAATAAATCTGTCAAATTCACTTTACAGCGGTGTATTTTCAGCTCGTATTAATCAACAGTTCTGAAACGAGGCAGGTTATTCGTCATAAAATTCGATTTAACGACAGACGTGAATGATTGAATCTGGAATCCTTCTCACAAATTCAGGATTAATTTTTCATTTTATAATGTATTGATGAAAATGTTAGTATTGCTGTTATGTTTGATATGAGTTTGGGCTGGAGATCTGATTGACCTGATCATCCAGATGTTCGCTCAGAATTGGTACACCGCGTGTCGGCACCCTCCGGGGAGGGTGCACAAAAATCAAAGATGCTGATGGCAGCAATGCCGCCAGGGTGAGTCGAACCATCCACAGCGCCTAAATGTCACTAAGAGGATCGGTTTGAGACCAAAACTCTCATCAAGATTTGTCAGACTCAGCAGCGCCGCTGCAGTGATGCCCGCACAAACGTGACCTTCACAGACGGAAGACAACTTTGATCAATCAGGTCGCCCTCACAACTCTTCGTCCACTTCCAGGAAAGGTGCTTTACGAGACACGCGGAGCAGCCAGTGGCACCGGATTCCACTGAACTCGGGCAAACAGGTTGAAGCAGGCAGCGCCGTCCGGAGGAGCTACAGACACAAATGTTTCAGGTTCCATTTGTTACAGAGACACATTTCAATAAAAGCAATAATCAGCCGCCACTTTGGGAAGATCCTGTCATGAACAACAGCAGCACTGAATGAGGCTCTTTGCTTTTGACATATATCCTATTATCAGACGTAGAATTAGCAATTAGCGGTCTGCAACCTATTTTCCACAGACACTATAAATTCCCTTTGAACTACTTGCAGTGGTGAAGCTGAGCAGACTCGGGATCTAATTATTGCTCCTCTAAAGGAGGTTTTTGTCCGATAATAAGGGATCGCTGTAGAAATCAAACAAAAGAATCGTCAGCTTAGATGAACCACGATCACGGCTCCTTCCGCCTTTTATCTCTGACAGTGTATCTTGTGCTGTTGCAGTTGTGTGTCATCATGCTTTTTTCCCTACACATGACATTGAGCCAGTGTGTAGCTGGAGAGCTGAACAGTAATGTTAGCACTTCATTTTAGCAGCGCAACATCCCGAGGACAGAGAAATCCTCTTCTTCTCACAAACAACTATCGGAGGTCCCTTGAGCAAGGTCACGACGTGGAAGTGCAGGTTCCCACTGCAGCTTGCAGGTGTTTGTGGGTTGAGCTGAGGAGAGCATGACGCGCGTCGGCACCTTCTCATCGGCTCACTGGATGTCCCCCAAATGACAATTAGCCTCCTGGCCCCCAGAGGTATTAATAAGGAACACAACCCAATCCCTCTCTAAAACTGACCCACATGTGCAGCGAACCCCCCCCCCCCCCCCAGTCCAGACAGAACGCTGAGGCAAATTCCTCAGCAGGGAGAGGTTGGTTGAGCTATCAAGCAAAGAAAAGAAACGTCCTCGCTCGTTAGGAATATTGCTTTCAAGGTCACGCTGAGCTGCGAGTAAGGTTCTCTCTTCCTGACGCTTTGACAGGATGGAGTTAATTAATAGGATCATGGTGCTCTAATTTCTACTCTTTGGTTGTGTCATTTCAAAGGAAGGAATTCCAAACAGCAGCCTAGAAGGCTTCAATCTAGAAATGAGTTCACACACTAACAATCCAGACTTAGACAGCTCCCACTTCACTTGGTGATGAATGCCAATTATGTTTTGACATAACCTCAGTGTTCCACGACGGGACTGAGCATTTGTGTGTCAGGGAGCTGGCGTTCCTGAACTCATCAGACATCGGGAAAATCCACTCTACAGGCCTTCTCTGACCAGAGCACACAGAGCAGCACGGGCACGAGCCGGCGAACGTCGCCCTTCGCCACAGTTGGAAGCCAAGTCAAGTCTGTTTTAATTGTACAAAGCCAAAAAACAACAAAGTGCTAAGGGGGGCAGCTTGAGCCTCTCCAGGTCTGTAGCCTCCCCCAGCAGCACCTGGGATCTGGGATGTGGGGGGCCCGACGGCCACAGGTCAAAGGTCACTCAGTTTACAAACATGTCAAAGGTTAATGTGATGTTACAGTGACTGACACAACAACACGCGGAAACCACGGACACAAGTCCAACACTTTCCCCTTCCCACTCTTCCTTTACTGCCTCTCAGCGCTAAAATCCACCCAGACAGGGACGAAGGCTCCGGTATGCTCTGAATCCAGAAACAACAATATTCCAGTTCGTAAGATCCATGTAGTTTATGAAGAAGACGTGGATCAGCGTTAACCAGCACAAACACATCACGCCACAGTAACATCGTCAGAGCAGGTTGGTCCTACTGTGCCCTTTTAAGAAACCTTTGGAATTTATGGGATTTACGAGGCACAAGTGAATGCACCACCAAGTCGGACATCTGCGTTCGCGGTGCTTCGCAGTGTTGTAGAAGCTCGATGGATGTAGTTATGAGGTGGAAATAGCATGACTGCATCTCTCAGGTGTGGATGTGTCCTGCGGGGGGTGCAGGTGTCACACAGCATCACTTGTTAGCAGCGTTCATGCTAACATTAAACCAGCGCCTTCCTGCACCTGGCTGTAACCTGCTGTCTACTGGCCACAGGCCTCTCCTACAACCAGCTGACATCAGCACATCCCGCATGACTTCATCAGAAAAGTGGCATTCACCAAAAGGCCAAAGTACAAAAATGCTGTTCCTATGAGCGCCAGCACTTCTGGAGTGCTGCCTCATTCAGAACAAGTTCGGACTGACAGTATCTTTGATTTTATATCACCTTTAAACACCTTTCACACACCAGAAGTAGCTGATTGGTTTAAAGGTGTTTTCATCCGGAAGGTTCCACACCCACGAGAGTTAACAAGGACATCTCACACATAATAGTAGCTGATAAGGAGCTCCTCTTAATCTCTCCTCACGAGTCTCTGGAGCCGGTGCCGCACAATCTGATCTGATGTTCACCTTGATTTTTGTAAAGTTCCAGAGCAACAGGAGGAAGACAAAGAGGAAGAAGGTGGAGGGTCTCTGGAGCCCCCCAGCTGTAACACAAACGTCAGCACTAATTCAGGGTTCAACTCCTAGGTGGTCTGCTGGGAGCCATATTTCAAGTCTCCTCTGACAGACTTACGGCTTTGACAGCGGAGGTATTTCACTCACAGACTGTAGCTGCATGTTGACTTTGCAATAGAGGCAGCCGTTAACAACCATCGACATAAGGACCGCAGACTCAAGCAAGCACTCCCTGGAAAGCTGCACTTAGCTCCACTTGCCTATTTTTCAAGAGCAGACTGAACTCAGTCATCAATAAATTTCCCCATAAAGGAGATTGAGTGTGTGTGCGTGTGTGTGTTTGAGTGTGTTGTTCAACATTCTCAGCTACTATGCAAAGCATGCCTTTAACATACATGATAATATATTCATAGGTCTATTTTACACTCGTGCATAACACAATACGGCTCCTGAGGGCCTCCATTAATTAAGACTTGCTGAACACACATTTACACACACACACACACACACACACACACACACACACACACACACACACACACACACACACACACACACAGTGGCGCGTTGTGTAAACTGCCAGGAGAGCGCTTTCAGCTTTCACTTGATCCAAAACCCTGTGTATGCCTTCGCTACCGTCACCACCGTCACAGAGGCACGGAGAAGTCAAAGTTCTCCGTAGGACAAAGAGAACCTTGTGAACAGCGGCATGTTGCAGGGCGACCAGCTATGACTCACAGCCCGTTGTTGTTAGACACATTTTGATTTTGAGGCGTTAAAATAAGAGTTTCTGTGTAGCAGTTGAGCCGGAGGTTCTGTTCTGTCAGAGTAACATGACTGACACGCTCAACATGGATTCAGGTCAGCTGGTTTGGTGGTTTCACTGCTTCCTCTTGAAACTGCTAGCAAACCAGACACCAGCGTGACTTGGATGAGTGCCTTTGACTGGTTAGTCAGCGGAGGACGGTTGGTGAACTGTTAGCACAGGGCAGGAGACAGTCAGAGCGTATTTGTGTCTCTCGTTTATTTCAGCGTTTGTCTTCAACGTGCCTGTGAACGTCATTCAACAACAGTCAGCAGTGTTCATGACTAAATGTGTTGGGCATGTGAAAACTGTAGTCACCACTCCAAGCTTCAATCTCAGAGAGCTAATGGCTAACAGGTGGTTTGGTCTGTGACTCATGCTTGCTCTGCAACCAGTAATGAGCCAGTTAACAAGCGCTGGGCTTCAACTAAATGGCCCAGTGACGGCCCACATGGAGGAGGCTACCAAGGGCCTGAGCGTCCATCTGCATCGTGAACTTTTAGATAGCCACTTGAAACATTTCTCAGCCCCAGAAGAGACGAAGTCAGTGTTCCTGGTGGCGCTGCACTTTAGACAAAATGCAAAGATGAGAATTTTATTCAGTATATTCAGTGTTTTGCCATCAGATGCCAGGTGAAGACTGGGGGAGGACTGTGCCTCCAAATCCAAGGCTCTGCTCAGACCTCAGGCTTTGAGCCAGGGTGTATCTTGTGCTTGATTTTTCTCATTGAATCAATGCCAGACTGTCCTCACTGCACTGCACTGGACAGCAGACACAACGTGATCTAAATGTCTGTCCATTAACTCACATGCGTGGAGGTTCTGCTAGATGAGACTGTTCCTGCCTCGCACGCATCGTTGTCTCACAGACGTCTTTGTAAAAGAAACAAAGTGAATATGAAGCTATTTTTAGCGCTTGAGCGTCTCGGTGTTGCTCAGGAAGTGCGTCTATATATTCTCCACCATCTGTTTGTGTGATCAGACATCCTGGTGCACCAATGAGAGCTACACGGTTTCTGATGTAGTTACAGTATACAGTGAGAGAGAGGAGGAGGCCTGCGGCGGGCCATCAGTCAGCAATCTGCATTCATACTGAATGTTTTTACTGTAACACTCATCCACCGATAGAGAGGAATTAGGTTTATTCTGCAGCACGCAGGAGGCTGCGCTCCCCATTTACAGAGTGATTTTAGTGCAAAGTAAGCCATTAAAACAAACAGCCCAGATGAAAGAGATGATCAGGCTCAAGTCATTAGCACTGGAGGGCTGAAGCGCAGAGCCCAGCCTGCTGGCTTCTCCTCCCAGCTCTAATTTACCTCGTATGGAATCTGCTGCTGGGCTTCGCTGCCAGCTCAGATGATTTGAGTGAGTGTGGAACGTGAGAGAAATCGATCGGCGTGCAAAGGCTGTTAAGTTAAAGCAGTAAAAACGCATTGATGGTTAGAGCAGATGAGCTGCTCGTCATCGGGGTGAACTGACTTTGATCTCGACTCTGTGACAGCGGGAATACGACTCACGTCGCGTGTTGACTCCGTCCTACAGGTCCTGATGCCACCTTCTGTTCTCTATGTTCAGGACGCACAGGAT
>NC_141325.1:30526540-30534040 GCF_037954235.1 Aulostomus chinensis | reverse complement strand
TTTAAACCGTAGCTGAACTATCCGACGCTTGAAACATTGTATCACATGACGCAGCCTCGCGAAAGTCAGCTCAGCACCGCGGGATGTAGCCTACGTTCTCGTCAAACTGCAGTCAGTTTTTTGTCGGGGTGGAATTTGAAAATGGAAGCAAGATGAAGAAGTCGACTCTAAAACAAACGAAACTCAGCTTTGGAACGCCAACAGGCTGGGGAAAGAAAGAGAGGAGGAGGTGAGCTGCTTTCTCTGGTGAGACGGTGCAGAATTTGGTGTTCCCTGGGTTCCCCTGTGTTCCCCTGTGTTCCCTGGGTTCCCCTGTGTTCCCCTGTGTTCCCCTGTGTTCCCTGGGTTCCCCTGTGTTCCCCTGTGTTCCCTGGGTTCCCCTGTAGCCATGTCACTCCCCGCTCCAGGCGCCTCACCGTTCATCCTCTGTCCTTGCTTGGCAGCTCGGGATGCTTGATCAACGATCATTCTCATCAGTGTAGTGTTTAATTAGCATTTCAAGCAACGACTGCCTAGATAGGATTTCGTTTTCCAGTCGGCACAAAAATGCTTGGAGAAGGTGGAGGATTTTTCTTCTCTCTCGATTTGATTTTGGCGAATTTCAGATTCAAAAAAGGCTGGAGGGTCGTCGCAACCTGTTGTTGATGACGTTGTTACACACACACACACACACACACACACACACACACACACACACACACACACACATAAATAATCTACTTTTGTGATCACTCCGTTTTGAAATTGTTCAAATAAACATGTTCACCTCCTTGATGGGCTTGAGATTTGACCTCTGTTTATTCACGTTTCCAAAATGGATGAAAAGTCACCAAATTACAATGTTTTTTTGTCAAATAAGATGTATCGCAATATTTGACCTCGGTATTTGAAAAATCCTGGGTACGGCCCTGGGGTGAAGGGCTGCGATCTCCACCACTGCGGCTAGATGTCACTAGATGCCACACGCCGGTCTTTGAAGCGAGGAACCGCTGTCTGGCTGCGAAGGTCTCCTGTGTGCTGTAGGACGCTGCAACATTAAACTGCAGAATGAGAGCAGCGGGGGGCCGATCGAGTAAAACGTGTCCGGCTGACTAATAAGGCTCCTAACAACTCCATCTGTGATCATCTGGTAAATTTCCACAATCTGAGGATTTATGGCTCCATATGGTTTCTACAACTCGGCCTTGTTTGCTGACAACACACTGCAGCATTGACAAGACACTTCCTCCCTCTCAGATCATTATGCAGCCGCGGCAGGAGCCTCAACCAGCTGACCTCCGATGTGTCATTAAACGGGGCAGCCCCTCAAAGCTCAGCCCCCTCCCTGATTAATTATGCATGTGGGCTGAGCAGTCAGTCCCCCTCCATGCTACTGTACGCTCCATCCTGCTGCTTCCTCGAGCTTGCAAGCTGATTATGGAGCTTTGGCAGTCCAAACACTTTGAATTATTTAAATCTCTGTTAAGCCTGCCGTACATATACCAATGGAAGAAATGGATTAGTGGTTGACATGTTTTCTGGCTTCTCCCCCGACTAGCCGCTACCCCCGAAAGTGACAAACACTCCACACACATCACAACACACAGCCTTTCAAGGAAACGGCGGTTTGTCTAATTCCCCTCTGAATCATGTTTCCTAGCGGATGTTGCTTTTAGCCATGTTGAGGTTGAGATTACGCTGCTGGATTATGGATTGTTCTCAGTGTGTAAAAAGGTCCAGGAAGAGACGAGCAGTGGGTTCGCATGGTTCAGCCCAGCTGTGGTTCCTACACCACTCCCAGTGCTCAAGAATGAGGAAGAATCCTGTCCAGCTCCAGAACAGCAGGTGGCGCTAAGCCACATCAAACAGACCAATAAGTAAGCAAGAGGCGTCCCTGACTCAAGCTGAGACGGCAGGAAGTTTGGTGTGTTTTCACCAGTGTCAGCAACCATGATGATGTCACCTCTGAACCGTCAGAGCAAGGACGCCTACAAATGTCACATGATGGGGGACAGGCAGAGGAATCATCATTCACTTACCTGCTCTTGTTCTAGAGTTCATGTTGGGAAAAGCAAAAAGCAACTGAAGCAACATCCCAGTATTTAACAAGCCCTTCATATCCAGTCACGAGAAGCCAGTTTCACCTTCACGCTACGCTGGGGGGGCGGTTGAGACCAGAGCCAGCGTGGACCTCCTCCCATCGTAAGACCTGAACGAGCCTAGACGCCGACTTCATTCATCACCGTCAAGGACCCCGGGTCATTTATTGACATTGCAGCATTGCAGTCGTACAGTGCTGTGGCGAGCTTACATAACTCATCATTAATGGCCGCATTAACAGCATGACGCTAGAAAACGATGGTGGTTCTGCTGGTTTAGTTTCTGCTGATTCAAATGAATCCATGTTGTCCATTCTTGTTTTTCTAAAATGTGTCTTCTACCATTTTCAGCGGTGTTATGATGGGTTAAATGTGACCTGAAGGTGAACTCTCAAGGTGGTGCGTTCGCTCAGGCTGTGGTGAATCTGTTGATTGTCGTTGCCTGTCATGCGTTGGGTCAGGTGACCGGCTGATTTGTCTGCACCAGCTTGCTAATAATAATAATAATAATAATAATAATAATGATAATAATGATAGCTTTAATTTATGTAGTGCCTTTCTAGGACCCAAGGTCACTTCACGTGAGATGGAACATACAGGACAGAGCCACACAAAAAGGTGAGAACTGTGGTGGGTTCTGAAGTTGGACAAGTGCTGGTGGAGTCTGGCGGCCACTGCTCCTTCCAAGATCTTGCTGAGGAAAGGAAGGCTGGAGGTCGGCTGGTAGCTGTTGGGATGGTTTGGGTCCAGTTGCTGTTGACACGCTGGCTCAGGATCATCAACAAATCATCAGAGCTTCAGATACGATTTGTAATTCTTCTTTAGACTGACAGGTCTGACGGAGGGCCGATGCACCCTGGAGTTAAACGGCGTTCCAACACTGGTTTCAGTCAGCTTAATGGGTTTAAGTGCACAAAGAGCAAGTCCAGTTTGAGTCAGGGACAGAAATTCTCCAACATCATGTAAACCAGGGGCTTTTGTTCACCCTGCAGGAGAGTGAGAGAAGCCTTTGATGGCCGCTGCGTCAGTCTCCTTCTCCCTCTAAGCCCTGGAGGAAAACACCCAGTCAATACCGGCTGATGAACACAGCAGTGCCAAGAGATGAATACATAAGAGGGGCACTCTTTTCTACATGGGGGCAGGACTGCCCACAAAGCTCAGCACACATTGCATTTAAAAGGACTGTAGTAGTCTCGGTCTCTCAGTGGGAGGCTTGCTGCTAATTTCTGTTCACATTTGTTTAAAAGGCGGAGAAAAAGCTGTATTTATTCAGTGGAGTGCAAGCTGGCTCGGATTTGTAAAAATGTTTCAATTAAGCTTTGTGAAAATCAATGCAGCAACATTTCCTGGCTGTGTATCTGTCTGTGCGCCGGCGCAGGCTGGTGGAGGTGTCAAGATTGGCTGTTGCAGTTTTGTAAACAGGCCTTTTCCCTGTCAAATAGCATAGAATTACAGCGAGGGTTAATAGATCAGAGGGGCTGTCTGTCAGAGAAGGAGAGGCCAGTAGACAGCAGATGAGCGGCGCTCGCCTGCGGTTCATGTCCTCAGTTGCACTGCTAATGGAGAGAGAGGCTGCGTGTGCCGGTGAAGCAGCCGAGGGAACCCAGAAGTGGAGCTCGCTGTGTTTTACTTATCCTTAAGTGTTTCATTATGATAATACTCAGTTGTACGACTATGCTAATCCTATAAGGGAGCTATCCCTCGAGGCCAAGAACGTCTGGCAATCACAGGATTCACACACTCGACAGACTCAACAGTTTCCCCACTGTGAGCTCAGGAGCTGTCACCAGTGGCGTGACTCTGCATCTGCCACTGTCAGATCAGGTCAGTTTACCTCCGTTTGATGCGCAGACAAGTTTCACAGCACACATTCTACCTGTCTCTCTCTTACATTCGTTCAGGGTGCCAACGTGCTGGAGGTCTTTGTTTGATCTCGTCTCAGTTTTGAGGCCCATTTTCAGCACAAAAACTTCAGTCGTTTCCCTCCGTCTGCAGACAACCCCGGAGCTGTGACGGCGCTCCGTCCTTCTCTGCCACCACTGTGACAAGTGACAGGTGATCTATGGCTGCTTGAAGTCAGGCATCTAAATCTGAAATGAGCTTAGCGGCGGCTCGAGAAATGAGAATTGATAATCGAATGATGCTGAATGAGGGGGCCTGTCAGTACATTGTAAGTGAGCTGACGGGTTTAGTTAAGGGAGAAGGAAAGCATGGCGGATGAATTTTGGCAGGATAAAGAATTGCTCAGCGCTGAGAGAGAAGCTGATCCCCCTGCAGCTATTTCTGATTTTCTTTGAGTGTTGCTGGTGTTCTAGACGGATAACTGAAGCAGTACAGAGCATATAAGGTCTTTATGAAACACATTCTTTGTTAAAGGGATCATTTGTAAGCGCCTGAACAAGCTAGAACCAGTCCGTCTTGTCTGGCAACACCACTTTGTTCCTCAAGAGGTGATAGTGAGTCACTGTAGCTGCAGCAAAGTCAGGAGGCTGCGCTTCAACCCGGCGCTACCGTCTATCCTGAGACGGCCTCCTAGCGTCCCTCAAGGTGCTGCGCTGCCCTCTTTCATGTCAAAACTGCTGCGTTCAGGCGATAGATGATTGTGATTCGAGTTTTTGTGCTTGAAGCTTGGAAGTCGTGAGGTTTGTGCTGGTTCCTCACTGCTGCAGCAACAGCTGCCATCTTCCCTGTTGAGTTCTTGAGCTACATGAAAGTTTGGCGGTGCAACATCCATTCTTCATCAACAATAGCAGCTCTTTGTTGAAGCCCAAACTGCAACGTGTGCATGCCATCAAGGTGACATCACGTCCCAGGAGACACAAAACCACAGCCGTCTCTGTCTCTGTCGACCGTTTATGTCCACATTTCTGAAACTCAAGGTGAGTCACGCTGGCCTAGCACGCTAGCCGTCACACTTCACAGGTTGGGCATGTTGCTGACTAACTAAAGCTTTCCTTCCATCATTTCTATCACCATTCTAGAGATTTTTTTTTATAGAAACCTGGTGTGTTGAAGATTCTAACCATTGATCACATGATTCCCCTCAGCGCTGTCACCACTGTGTTGTGTTTTCAACCTTCTTGTTGAAAAAGTCTCCTTCTATTTTAGCGATCGCCGCCGGTTTTGATGGCCGACGCCCACATCCGTCTCATGTCGTATTTAAACATGTATGTTATGGCTGCTGCAGTAATGAGATATGCAGAAATATGTTACAGCAACAGCAGATACTCCAGTTGTGAAATTATTTTAATGACGTTTTTTGTTTTGACATGAAAACTATCGAAAAAACATGGGTGTGATTTTTGCTGGCGTGTGTGGCGGACATGTTCCCTCACATCTGAGAAATAATTCAACCAGGTTTCATTCATTATGGTTCGTTGGACACAATTCGCCTTCATGGAAAAGCTGGAGCTCCTGTGATTTGAATATTGCTCTTGGCTTTATAGTTTATAGTCATTTCAATCATGTTTGGATTAATTGTGACATGACAGCTCTTAACACTGCAGATAGTTTCACTTTCCTTGGACCGTTTCCACTCCGTCTCCTAGTTTGGTACGAGCTGAACTGTCGGTTTCACAGCAGCCCGGGAATTAATTGGCAGCTTTGTGAGATCACATTTTAACCTCATAAAACCTTTCAAACTCCAGTCGAGAATGGAAACCCTGAAATATTACTCTTGATAGTTGCGGGAGGTTTTCTCCCAAGTCTGTCAGAGTTCCGACCCCTCATTACCATTTTATTGGATCCCAGACTTTTTGGGGGGGGTTTGGAACGCTTCATTGAGGTCAGAAAATTCCCTGTGAAACAGAGTTTATATCGAGTATGAACGTTTATGGTCACAGAATACGAGGGTCCAGGAACTCTGTACGCAGGCAGGGAAGACTTGTGCTGCTCCAGCGTTGCAGGTGGTAGTTTTCACCTTCCCGGGATCAGAATCCCGTCTGTTCTCTTCATTCTGCGTTCAGTTCATTTGTTCGCGTGTTTTTGTTGATGTTCTGTATGTGAAAGTTACAGTAAAGAACTTGTCAAATAAAATTGTAGTCAAAAGTAAAATGTATGGGGTCTTCTGCCAGCTGAGATGATCCTTCACGTTCACTCATGTCAAAGCTCCGCCTCCTCTGCTGACATCACAGCCTTCTCTACACATGACTCCTCTTCTCCGTGGTCGGGTCTCTGTCTTTCTCTTTGTTGTTTCTGAAGGTGTTTCCTTCAGCTTCTTAAAGGCTGCGTCCGAATTGCCAAGTACCAACCTATGACCTACCGCTACAACCCAAACACGGCGGCACCATTCAGACACCCTAGATTGGTGGTGAAGCACGACCTCTGCTGGCAGAGCACAGATACTGCAAATAGGCAGACAGCACCAACAAAAACCCCACCTGCTGGCCTGACTGTTGTACTGCACTTCACTCTGAACTCACCCTTCATTCATTCTCTATTATTAAGCACATTAATGCACCTGTAAAGGTGTGTTCACACGCGTTGTCTTTAGTCATCAACAACTATAAATGTTGGTGTTCATCAGAATGGGAGACTGTTGGTGGCACAAACTTGGCTTGCGGGTCCACAAGTTTTTAGGGGACGAAGAAGAAGTCCGCGGTGCATTGTGGGCCATAGGTTGCTCCGTAGGATGCACCTGAACCGACCTACAATGTGGGCGTGTTTAGGCTGGAATTTAGGTTGCAAAGTAGGTCGCTACTCACGCCAGTTGTGGTTTCGGACAGCCTCCGACCTGCTCTGAGACCTGCCATCAGACGTACTTGGCAATTTGGACGCAGACAATGCTTCTTGTCCTTCTTCCTCCACACGCGTTGGTGTGTGCACAACAACATTAAAGTGCACCAGCGCCCCCGCAGGTTGGAGGGTTGACATGTTGTCAGCCTCCCCAACCAAAACTCTCGTCTGCTTCTCTTCTTACGTTGTCTAGGTCGCGCATCAAAACTAAAGTAAGAGAAGCCAGTTTTTAAACTGGGCGGCCATAGTGAAAAGGTGAGACTGAGGCAGTTTCACTGTTGTTTCAGCTCCAGTCCAAATAACCAGAGGACTTAAGAACTAGCAGCTTTTCAGTCTTGGCTCCGTTTGTTTTCCACACAGAGAAAAATCCAGGCAAGGCAAAACCACAGAGACTTTGGTCCCAGAAGAACGGCGAGGAGCGCCGGTCCTCTCGGACGGTTCACTCTCTGTGGCTGGTTTGAGCTGAACTTGCAAGCGCACTCCAGAGAACGATGACATACGGAGGGCGACACTCGGGATGTACAAACAACAATTTGAACCTCAGAGTTTACAACGTGTCTCTGCGGTCATATCTCTTGTTTTATTACCATGAGTAAATATGAAGGACTGACGCTCCTGATGGTGATTGTAGCAGTTCAGTTTTAATCTGAATGAAAAAGTGCAAAATCATCTCCTGGATGGAAAAGTG
>NC_141325.1:30519040-30521540 GCF_037954235.1 Aulostomus chinensis | reverse complement strand
TACGGCACAATTACCATTCCTGCCGATAAGAAGCGCCTGCAGGGATGTGCAGCACACACTCACCAGTAAACAACACCAACAACTGCCTGGACCGTTGCAGGTGCAGGTTTCATTGAGCTGATGATGAGGTTCGCTGGGCAGGTTAAAAGGAGAGAGAGAGAGAGAGAGAGAGCGAGAGAGAGGCGTTTTTGAGTTTTCTCCCCCCAGGTTGTCATGGTAACAGCAGCCACAGTGCATTTTAGGACGCCATCTCTGGCCAACAAAGCATCTCCAGAGCTCAGAGCAACACAACTACCCGGCATGGAAATACTGAGACGCAGAGACGGAGACGAGAAGCTGAACTACAGAGGAGAGACGCTCTACCGCTGTGAGGGACGGGCGATCGAGGGGCGAGAGAGAACGCAGCGAACACGGAAGTAACGATACATTTATTAATGGAGCACTGTCCGAAAACAGGCTCAAAGGCCCTTTGTTATACAAAAGAAAACAAATGATCTGATCAGTGGTGATACAGTAAAACCAAAAATGGACAGCAACAATAGAAAGCTGCTCTGTCCTTCTGGAGTGGATGGAGAGTCAGCAGAGCCGGCCTGCCTGGTCTCCTTTGGTGTCTGGCTCTGAACCACCATGAGACCTCCGTTCTGCAGACCTACTGACCCCTGAGGCAAATTTGCGATTTTGGGCTTCATAAATAACATTTGCCCTGACAAAGTCAGGAGCTCAGACCAGCAGGGCGCTGAAGCTACGAGAGTCGCAGGCCACTGACGTAGAAGCACAATAACAGTGTGATGTTGACTTTTCTAGTAGATTTTATTCGTCTTGCTGCTACATTTTGAAAGGAGGAAATAATGAAACAGATTAGGCATCAATTAGTGAACAGGAATACCTTGTAACCCTCACCTCATTTTCAGTCATCCAAGCCCTGGAAGTCTCAGTCCTGGATCACGTCACGAGCCGAGGCAGCAGGAGAATCATTCAGTTCTTCAATCATTTTCTGTCTCTCCGATGAAAACTGGCAGCTTTATTCAGTAAAATAATTGTGTGAGTAGAATAAACACAACTGCTCCCCACTGAAATCCCAGAATGTGAATGTGGACTGGTAGAAACCAGAAGAACCCTGACGGGGAACCATCTTTGGACCGGAGATCTTCTGAGAACCGCAGCTGGTGTCAGTGGACCCCGTCCTATCTGAAAGCCCTATGAGAGAGTGGAGACAGACAAGCTCCTTCAGCCAATCAGCACAACAGACCATGAGACACCATCACACGCCAAGTCAACTCTGATGAACGCTGACAACGGCGCCTCCTCCTGCTCTGTTTGACAGCTGTACTCATCCTGCTAACGTTGGCTGCTTCCAGACGCCATTTCCTACAACCCTGTCTGCAGAGGTCGGGAGTGACGTGAACGTTGTTGTTTTGGGTAGCAAAGCAGTTCAGTTCTATTCTGATTGGTTCAATAACTTTCTTATGGTGGTGCTGAATGTCAATAATCAGGTGGCTACACAGGTTGTCCCCTCCTCAGCTGCTGATTGGCTCCTTCTCATCGGCCCACTGATTTGCTACCAAATTCCATTTGTCTTCAAGTCAAATATTATTGAAGCTTTCATTCAGCAGCTGCTCTGCTCAGACCCAAGCAACGCTGAGCCATCGAGAGCCTTTTTCTCTTCAGTAGAGAAAGAAAAATGCCTTGATAAGTCATGATTGGCAACTTGCCTCCCACACATCCCAATAATTTATTCCTCCTTAAACTCAGCTGCACTGATCTCAAAATAAACCAAACCACACACCACACGGCCTCCTCTGATGATTAAGAGACATCAGATCCAAATGTCAAACACAGTAAAATTCCTAATTACAAACAGAAGACATGTCACATCCTGGTGAGAACCCTCCCCTCACGTTTCCAATCAGATATGTTGGTGTAAGGAGCGATTACCAAGCCACCGCAGTTCTCCATCATCGGTCATCAGCGTTAATTGTGCTGGAACACTATCATTTCTCTTCTAGACTTTAATGCAGCAGGATAAAGAGATAAGTCATTCTACAAATTGTTGTTAAACCCTTTGAGGAGATTATCCGTTTAAATCTGTCACCCAGAATACTATCGGTGTTCTCCGCCTGTTGTTGAAGCACGTCACACAATAGCAAACACGAGTAATCCTAAAACAGAGAGGAACCGTCCGTTAATCCTCATCACCACAGCATTTGCTGAGGAATTAGAGCGAGCTGAGATTGAAGATGTAGAGTGCATCATTTATAATCACTTAACATACGGTAACATGATCTGATGTCTCACATCTTTAACTGATGGTAGGATCAAGAGGGAAAACTAAATGAAAAACATTCATCTAATCATCCAACAAGTCTTTTGTTCTGTGGGTTTGTCTCGTTAGAGCAGCAGCAGCCGTTGAGCCTCACGGGGAAGAACTGCTCTCACAACACGTTGGCTGGGTTTTAGTTTCCTAGCTGAACATTCAACGGCTGGAACACCTCAAGCAACA
>NC_141325.1:30514040-30516540 GCF_037954235.1 Aulostomus chinensis | reverse complement strand
ATTAACATCAAAGAGGGCCGCGGGGAAACAAAAACACGGCCATTTGGGTCGATGTGCCGTTTTTGATTAAACCAGACATGGTACGTGTGTGTGTGTGTGTCTGTGTGTCGCTCGGCCCTGCAGAGAGAGAGTCTTGTTGCGAGGCAGGTGGGCATTTAAACCTGTGTGTTAAATTCACCTGCTCCATCGCTGTGTTGACGCATCAGCGAGGAGGGCGGGACTAATTAATGCTGAGGTTCTGTAGTGGTCCTGAAGACGGCAGCACTATCTCAGACCCACACCCGTCGAGCTGGTGCTAAATAAGTGAAAGAGCCCCAGTTGAGCGTCCTGTCTGGTGTACACGCCCAGAGGGACGTGTCTCTCCGCGCGGCAGCCATGTCTCATCAAGTGCTGTCATAACAAGAGAGTTCCTGCTCATGGCTGCAGGCGCCTTCACACTTAAGTGTCTCTTTGAGCTCTTGTGTGTGCAGGATCAGCCTCTGGCCCATATGCAAATGAGCGCTAATTACCAGGCTAATTTAATTGATGAACACAATAAGGGTTAATTGAGCAAATACGACGCAGTGTTTTATTCTGGTTTTAGGAATCAGTGCATGAAGACAACATTCAAAAACAAAATGGAGTGATGAGTCAATCATGTCGTTTCCCACGACTGTTCTCCTTCAGTCAGAGAGTTTCAAATTAAAAGTAAATATATTTGCTGCAGAGAAGCAGCACACAAACCCGCTGGGCTCCTGCGGTCAGATGCACAACAGCTGTGTGCGGATCCACGGTGAAACTGGGTGTCTGAGCTCCAGCAGCTTTTGTAGACACTCGCTGATGAAACATGTTTGGCTTCATGAAAGCAGGAAAAATGAAACTGAGAAGTCTGGTGGTGCTCTCAGGTCCGAGCTCCAGGCTTTCACTTGACATGCAAACACCTTGAGTTTGTGAACTATAATCTGACAGGTCGAATAAATGAAGGAGTCGTCGTTTCCAAGCATAAATAATGTAGATTCATGTTGACATCGAGGTTTGTCTGCAGCTGTCTCATCCTTCATCACACCTGGCACACCTGTGGATTCACCGAGCACGCAGAGATGCACACTCACAGTTGACCTTTCGACTGATTAAAGGTTAGGCAGCTTGTTCTCATTCACTCTTTGTGTCTTCACCAAGAAAAAGAAAAGATAATATCTCAATTTGCACCTAAGCCCTGTCCCTGTGAGCCGGAGGAGCCAGACCTCAGGTCCCTTCCTGGGTCAGTGACATTTACTGACTGGATCTATTCATTTTAAATGTTCCTGGACACTCTTGGGATCATTTGTGACCGACTGTGCTTAATTTGCCTCAAATATCGAACGAGCGTTTCCTGGCTGTGCATCTGTGACACACAAGTAGAAAGACAGGCCAAAGCTGATGAGTCCCATGTCTGAGCCAGAGATCGGCTAGCGATGCTAGCGATGCTAGCATGCTTGCATTGATGCCAATCAACCCTGTTGCTGCTGATCGATGGAAGCTCCCTGGGATCGATGTGGCTGGGGGGTCGGTGGTCGGGGTCGATGGGCTCAGTCCGAGCTGCTCAGCGTTTCCACGGCTGCTGGGGGGCAACTAGGAAGATCAAGCCTGCTAACTGAAGGCAGGATGAACTGACACCCCCTTGATTATGCAGCCTGTATTACCGGAATGGTGGAGATTTTTTCAACTCAGGATGTGCATCTAACCCAGTAATCTCTGCCAGTCCAGGAGGTCGTGCTTCCCATCACAACATGCTTTTATTGAGCGCGATAAGTGATGATGCTGTAGAAGTTGGAGAACGCGGACTTCCTCCCAGAGTGCAATCCAGGGTTCTAGAGATGAATCCTCTTGCTACGACTGGTAGATTACAGCTCGAAATGAAGACCTCTGTTTTGAAATTTCACCTCTGAGATGATTCGGCCTCATCGTCGGTTCAGGAAGCCTCCAGTCCTTTAGATGGAAACATCTTTCAAACTTTCCCCGACGTCCCGTCTGATTCCAGAGAGCAGCAGCAGGCCGATGGGGATCCTGAGCCCGGCTTCTGCTACACTGACTGAGAGGAATTAGGATGCCAGTCACTGGTTCCATCATCGCTCACTTCGAAAGGAATTGATGTTTTTACATTCAGAAAACCAGCCATTACACCTCAGAGGAACCTCTCCGGCTCTGCACATTATTGCATGACATATCTAGATCAGGACTCTGTGGGGTGGTGATACTTCCAGGTCTCTAGCTCTGACGTTACAGATGTGCCAGGATGGCTTTGCCAGCAGAGTGGGAAAGAATAGCTGCTCATCATCGCGTGTCCTGGCCTCCTTTCAAAGCTCCGACCAGCCAATCCCCCAAGTCTTATTGGCCTATTTTAATACTCACCTTTCAATGGTATCTGCCATGCTGCTGCGCCTACAGCTGAACTTTTCTCAATGAGGGTCTCTCCTGAAAACCGGGCTTCTCAACTCGAAAGATCTTCCCGACTCTCTTTTCACCTCCAGTCGCTCTTGTC
>NC_141325.1:30471540-30509040 GCF_037954235.1 Aulostomus chinensis | reverse complement strand
GGCCAAATTGAATTACTATGATTGCCTAGTCTTTTATAATTAATTTGCAAAGGGCTTAAGGGCCTTAATAGCTGTGAGGAACACCGGCTTGAAGGACAAACACTAATTAAAAGTTGCTCAGGATCAAGAGTACGCTGCAGCGCAGGATGACTTTTCTGCTGGAAAGAGCTGATTATAATTCAGAGGGCCTCCACCGGCTCTGCTGTCATGAGAGTTCACACCTCCCTCTACAGACAGCTGGACACTCGCTGGCTGTGGGAGTCGGACTCAGACGAAACAGCACATGTAAGCAGGTCTTGATGCTTGTGCAGCTTCTGACCTGCAACGCTGCGCGAGAAGGACTTCTCTAAAATGCTGGAAACGTTGCATTTAGTGACACAAGACCATGAAGCTCAGCAGCAGAATTCACATGAACTCAAATGAGGAAGAGATAAAGTTCCAGTTTATTACAAAAGACATGGATTCTGTTGTGACAGTATCTATTCTAAGCTTTGTCTTACTAAAAAAAAAAGTGACAGACACGGAAAAGTCCAGTTGACTACGAGGCAGCACGGAGGAGAGGATGTGTTTGGAATGGGGGGTCCTCTCTGCTGGTCTACACGCGATGGACAACAAGAGGAATTCCCAACATGTTTGCAGGTTCCTTTAAAGACAGAAGGACGGTTCGGTTAGGGAGGGAGAATATTTGTTCGTCATGTGACTCCGAGCCTCTGAGCTCACAGTCATCAACTATAACTTAGCTTACATCTTCACCGCGGGAACAGATTGTGACGCGAATGAAAAACTCCCACAGCGGTCGAGATTGACTTCTTCCAGGGTTTTGTAGTAGTCCTCAGTTGCTTTTCTCTCTCTGTCCTCCGCCCTGTGTTTCCTCCTCTTCTGTCCTGCTCTCACCTGTAGAGAGCTGCCGCTGTCTCCGGGGGGAGGGGGAGGCTGACTGAATCAGCTGAAAAGGATATTAACAAATTGGTTGGCTGGTTTTATCGTTCTGCTTGACTCTGCTGGAGAACGGAGGGAGGGCTTTCCTCAGGCTCTCTGCGGATTGCTTTGTCTTTTTATTTGTACGTGGCGCTGCTCCTCATGTGCAGCTTCATGTTAAACTGCTGAAGCTGAGTGCAAATCAGAGGTAGCGTAGTCATGTAACGTAGCGTTGGGCTAATGAGAGACGATGTTTCGGTCTTAGTTCTCATGTTTTTGCCTCAGCATGTGGCAGTTTTTATGGAAAAAAGCTGTTGTACTCCCTTGGTCAGCACCAAATGTCAGACACGGTTACATCTGATGAACGTAGAGGATCATTTGGTAGCTGAAGAGCCAGCAATTTCCCCAAAGAGTTGATCAAGGCCAGTAACTAAAAACCTCCAAATAAACAAAGTTCCTGGTTCAGCTGGGTCTGGGTTTGTCCTCACAGCATTTAGGACAAACCTGTAGCAGCTTTTTAAACACAGAAGAAACGGCGAAACGTGGTGGTTGAGGTGTATAAAAGACATCTTTCCTTCCTGCATCACTTCTTTGTTCCTCCAGAATGCAGGAAGAGCCAGACACCTCTAATTAGCTTGGAGCTCCTGGAGACTGATGGCTAACAGCAGCTAAAATGTCCAAAAACCTGCGTTTTCAAACTCTCCAGGTTGTCTGGTAGAATCCAGGTCTCCTGAATCCTGCTGAATCATCAGTAATCCACAAACACTTCAACCGGAGATGAACAAAGACCCTGACTAGAACAGTTCTGGTCCGGCGCCTGTTCACGGGAGCGCTGAGAGGAACCAGCTGGCACCTTCAGTTGGACCGACTCGCTGGTGCTCGTTCACAGGAGTGGAAACTCTAAACTAAAGACTAGACTGAGAGTACTTCAGTACTTGTACTATCCATACACCAGTACTGGAGCTGATCAAACATTCTACTCCATCACTAAGGATGATTTCATCTGAATTTGAATCAGTCTTCATGTTGATGTCATGATTACAAGTGTTAGAAGTTTAAACATCATTCAGTATGTGTGTGTGTGTAAGCATGTACGTGTGTGTATGCATGTACGTGTGTGTGTATGTACGTGTGTGTATGTAAGCATGTACGTGTGTATGTATGTACGTGTGTGTGTGGAAGCATGTACGTGTGTGTGTATGTATGTACGTGTGTGTGTATGTACGTGTATGTATGTAAGCATGTACGTGTGTATGCATGTACGTGTGTGTGTCAGCATGTACGTGTGTGTATGTATGTACGTGTGTGTATGCATGTATGTACGTGTGTATGCATGTACGTGTGTGTATGCATGTATGTGTGTGTATGTACGTGTGTGTATGTAAGCATGTACGTGTGTATGCATGTACGTGTGTGTGTAAGCATGTATACTGTATACTGTATGCATGTACGTGTGTGTGTGTAAGCATGTACGTGTGTGTATGTATGTACGTGTGTGTATGCATGTACGTGTGTGTATGTAAGCATGTACGTGTGTGTATGCATGTACGTGTGTGTGTAAGCATGTACGTGTGTGTGTGTATGTATGTATGTGTATGCATGTACGTGTGTGTACAGTATGCATGTACGTGTGTGTGTGTAAGCATGTACGTGTGTACGTGTGTGTGTGTAAGCATGTACGTGTGTGTGTGTGTAAGCATGTACGTGTGTGTAAGCATGTACGTGTGTGTGTGTAAGCATGTACGTGTGTGTGTAAGCATGTACGTGTGTGTGTGTATGTATGTACGTGTGTATGCATGTACGTGTGTGTACTGTATGCATGTACGTGTGTGTAAGCATGTACGTGTGTGTATGCATGTACATGTGTGTACTGTATGCATGTACGTGTGTATGTAAGCATGTACGTGTGTGTACTGTATGCATGTACGTGTGTGTGTGTAAGCATGTACTTGTGTGTACTGTATGCATGTACGTGTGTGTGTGTGTAAGCATGTACGTGTGTGTATGCATGTACGTGTGTGTACTGTATGCATGTACGTGTGTGTGTAAGCATGTACGTGTGTGTACTGTATGCATGTATGTGTGTGTACTGTATGCATGTACGTGTGTGTACTGTATGCATGTATGTGTGTGTACTGTATGCATGTATGTGTGTGTACTGTATGCATGTATGTGTGTGTACTGTATGCATGTACGTGTGTGTGTGTGTTCTCACTAAACCTCTGCCTCATGTAAACGTATCAAACTCAATCATTAATAAAAATACGGAGGCATCACAGTAAAATAACCAACCAATTGCCTCAAATGCGGTGAGCAACTGTAAGATAATTTAATACGAGTTTGCGACTGAATCAGCAGTGAGCGCCTCGACTTCTGGGTTGTCGTGGCAACATGAAAACACACAACTCGTATCAGTGGCAGGCCATGATAGTTTACAACTGGTATGAGGCATTTAAGAGTGAGCTGGTGTTCCAGTTCACGCTGGCATGCGGCAGCTCTCTTCTGGGGTTTACTGGCTGAGTTCGATCTTGCTGAGGTTTTGCTGGTGTTGACATCTAGGATGTGTCATGTCCTCATCTGACTGGCTCTGATACACAACGCTACACATCTAATGACTGACCTTTGCTGATTAATTGTTTTAAAATGCTAACGTGGGGTCAGGTAAAGAGCAGTTAGCAGCATGCTATCAGTCTGGGGTTCTGATGAAGGGGAAATGTCAATGAAGGCGTCCTGTAAAGGTCCAGTGTGTCGCTCACTTAGCCAGAAATGTTTGAATGGGTCCAAAACTACGTGATGTTGCATCTCCAGCCGAGTCATTCTGCCTCGCCGTTCTACGACGTGAACACAGCGAGGCCATGGTAATAACAGCTTTGTTACCTGGAAGCGACGGTCACTTGCTGTTGGAGCTGACGAATGTTCATCCACTTGGATGGTTCGTTTTAGCATTTTTCTGATGGAGTGAATGTTGTGACTTCTGCTGAAATAAATCACCTGCTGGATCAAACCCGCCTCGTCTGCGATGCTCTGGTGCCTTCGCTCACTGCCTTCACGTCTCCAGCAATGGGAGATTTATCATTTGTTGGCATATGAATCAACATGTTTTTCATCAATAGCTCTTCTTCAGTGTCCCTTGTCATCACTGTTGTCTTAACAAGAAGAGGCGTGAGCCGCAGGAAGGCCTATTTGCAGCTTTATTGACTGCAGCCATCTGAGATCATTTGAGGCTAACCACACTTTCTCACAATGAGCTTTTGAAGAGCTCAAATCGATGGTGAGTGGGGGGGGGGGGGCATGTAGCGCTCATTAATTCAATCTTCATACATCGCAGATGCTTGAGTCCGAATAAGAGGAACAAGGCTATTGATCTCTGATTGGCTCTCGGCCAGACGACACTCTGACTCCACTCGTGGTGTTAGACAGTAAAAACACATATTAATGAATCTCTCTCTAAATATTCCATCACAACATTATAATATTTTTATGATCTGCTGACTTGGCTGCTACGAGCTGGAAGGGAATGATTTGCATGCCTCAGGGGAAAATGCGAATTCACATTACGGCACAATGGCTTTTGAAACTGGGGAAAGTCAATAATTCTGATCTTGTTTTTGCTCTCAGAAACCATGCAGATGACTTCGCACGGCTGGTTCTTCCGCTAACATAGCTAGCACGTCTTGGTTTTGATCATGACTTTAACAGCACACTGTTAGTGGACTATTGTTTGGCCGTCAAACACAGGCACATTTACTAAGTGGATCATTCTGTTCAATAATCCGGCTCGCGGCGCTTCATGCGTGCACGCCGCTGCGCCAGCAACTGTTTTCTTATCTAGAGCCTAAAGACAATATTTATATTAGCATTGTTGAAGAGAAACCTTGCAAGCCTGAAGGTTATTAACTGCAATTATGCCTCATAAATCCAGGCCCTTCCCTTCCCAAACATACTAACAGGCGCTGCAGCTCTGTGTTTGCAGTTTGCAAGCTTGATCAAATCCAAGAGGTCGATACACGAGCTTAGATTAAGAGTCAGCAACATCCACCCACTTACCAGCTTAAGAGAGGACAGTGTGACTGGGTGTATTGAGGCACATCAAAGCCTGGTTCTGTTGTGAATGGAGTGATACATTGTCTGAGTGATGGGATGTGACAGCGCACATACACAGTCACTGACATGCCTTCCATCCTGGATTACCAGTGAGTCAGTTTTGCAAGGAGTTTGCTTCTTTGCTGCAGCTCTGGAAGCAAGCCAAACTAAAATAACTTCCCCACCCCACACACACACACACACACACACACACACACACACACACACACACACACACACACACAGACACAACTCCCCTGCACTGAATTTGTATTTGCAGGGAGACTCGATTTAAAGAAGGCCTCTTTTGCTCACAGCTCAGGGTTTTGTACAAAGAAATGTTTCCTTGAGAGTGTGAAAGTGAGTCAGGACGACTTAAAAAGCTTCTTGGATTGTGAAGGGAAAACAGGGCTTTACCTGACAGCCATGAGGTCACCTTGAGTTCAAGGGTTGAGGTGGAGGCTGTGTAGACTGAGCAGCATTTGGACATCGTCTGTACGAAGCCACGCTAGGACGAGGCTACACGTCACTTCTCTCCAGGTGATCATGAGGAGCTTCAAGCCCTCAGTGGAACTTTTGCTCAGTGAATCCATCAAGTAAGATCTTGTACTTCACATCTAATGTGTCACGTGCAAATGTAACCACACTTGGAAGAGTCGTTTTCACACCTCCAGGAAAAATACTGTCAACCAAGTCAAGGTCTTCAACAAGTCCCTGAAAGCGTCGGAGAAGCCGTGTCTCCTCAGCAGGAAGCATGAACGCACCACGCTGCTCTATAATCAAACCAGAGCCCCCTGGGGTTTCTTTTGTCTCCTAGCTGAGCTCATTAAAGCCAGCAGTGACGATACCAGCAGTTTCAAAGTTCAGTTGAGATAAATGGGAATGTGATTAGTTTAGCAGTTTGCTGATCCTCAACCAAATAAGCATCTTTAATGATTATTGGCCTCCTGTGGTCTCTGCGTTCTGTTTCTGTGGTCGGACCTCACGTTTGAGGGACACACTTGAACATGCTGAGTGTTTTGTGGTTCCCACATCTGAGATAAGTGACATGTGCTTTCTAGTCACAGTGCAACTGATCGTGTCATGTCAGGAGTCACGTTTTCCTGGAATTCATCGCATTCACCTAGAATCAGGACTTCAGGCTGTCATTTTAGTCACGCTTATCCTATCAAATTAAAGAATCCCTGGCGCCTGGATGTGACGTAACATAGCTAATCATGCGGCATTCTCAGGTTGTAGCGTCAGGTTTTTATTAGGCTGCATCGACAGACTGTTCCTGTCGTCTCAGCCTTCAGAATTCAGCCCCAATCGTTTCCTGCAATCACTCTCTATTGTAAAGAGGTTCAATACAGGACTCATATTGTCTAAACTGCACACAGGCAGCTGGTATTTATTGACACCCTGTTAAGGAAGAGCACGTGTGGCGGTAGCCGTCCCCTTGATAGCGAGCCAGGAGTCCCTACTGTAAATCTGTTGATGCTGCAACTGTAAAGCCTTGAATTGAGAGCTGATGAATAGGAAGGGAAGCTTTTATCATGGGCAGCTGCAGCGAGAGTCATTTATCAATGCAGAATAATGGAAGTGAAAGAAGAAGAGGAGCTGAGCAGTCGGCCTATTGCTCAGCAGCACAATAGTCCGACGTGTCCTCAGTGTCCTGGAATAACTCTTAATCTCAGAGACACGAGCAGGTATCAGAGCAGATATACCCTTCACAATATCAGCGGAGGCTGAGAGAAGCCACGACTGGAGAAACAACACCGGACACACATTTTCTACATTCTTGACAGAAAAGAAAGCATCTTCGTATTTCTAGGAATGTATCTTCGTTGTGACATATTAAGCTTAAACTTGATGTAATACAGCAACACACTGTCACACACATTCTTACTGTTGAATAACACAGACTAAAGTTGGCATGACAGTGTGAACGAGCTGCCCTGAACTATTTATTAATGTGGGTTGATATTCGCATAATGTGACGCAGACACACTTCAGCCTGCAGGGGGGTTTAGCACATCAGTCAACATGCTTCGCTGCTGTGAAGTAACATCAGCTGATCCGTCCGCCGAATACTTCTGGCTGAAAAGTTTTATTTATTTGTGCCTACAAACATACAGTTATTTATTCGAAAGGGATAGTGCACATCAATGGACATTCCAGCTCTTGCATCCATGCAGCCAGAAGGCTGATGTTCATCTCTAGCACCTGGCAGGCTGAAACACTCCAACCGTACAGATCACGAGAAACATGCTAAAAATACAACACCTGTATCAACATGGAGGATTTAAGGCAAAGTAATAATACAGAATTGATACACAATTTACCCCAGAAGTTTGTTAAGTTGTCAAACTTCACAATGACCGTCATGGGATGATCTAAATCTCTGCTTGAGTGCTTTTATTAGTTGTGAAGAAGACTGTGATGGTGGACGTTCGTTGTTCCAGAGAAACGGCCGTCGGACCACGCAGGAGATGAAAGATCATCTGAAGAATGACATCATGAAGTCAGAAAATGTTTGGCTTTATTCATTTTGTGCAAAAATAAATCTTTTTGTCATTTTGCTGTTAATTTCCTCCAAACCCCCCAGCTCCCACAAACACACCTGCGTGTAGGGGGAGTTTGCGCTGAGGTAAACTCACAGCCAGACAAGGTTGTGATGGTGCAGAGATTCTCCTGTTTTTAGAGCCGTGCCACCATCACATCTCCAGTGGTCCCAACAACGGTCCCTGCAGCTCATGTCACTGTGGAGGCTGCAGGTTTACAGCCCCCTGCTCTGCTGTCTCCCTCCAAACTAGCACCACTGGGTGGTTCACAGCCTTTTAGTCCCCTGAAATTGAACCTCAGCCCCCTACAAAAAGAGGATATTTTTACTTTTCCAACAATAGCGATGTCGATTTTCCTCTGCAAAGAGAACCAGAGATGTGCTATATGACAAATGTTAAATAATAATGATAAACAACATCCATGTTTGTAGTCCGTTTTGTAACTCTACCTTGGTCTCTGGGCCTGGAGGCTCGATGGCCCTGACGTCGCCCAGCTCAGCTGAAGCACAATCTGAAACGTGTCACAGGTGAGGGAGCAGGTTGGCAATGAGGTGAGCGGCTGACTGCACTGCCCCCAGCAACCATGTGTGCAGGACTGTTGTCTCTGAGAGCAGGATGGCACGGTACCGTCTCTGAAATGGTGGAACTGGTAGCGTTTGAGTAAAGCGCAGTCTCGTTTCCGCGCACGTTTCAGCCTTCCTCCCAGAGTCATGGTGAAAAAGGCCCCTGGCTCGTCCATACCTGAGCTGGTGCAGCTGGAAGCAGCGGTGCCCCGGAAGAGCCTTGCTGCCAACGATGCCCCCACCTGGGGGTTTTGCAAGTGTGAACCATACTCGGTCATGAGTGTGGGACACGTGTGAGACTGTGACACCAGTTACACTGCACTGCTTCTCCAAGCGTTACTGCAAACGCTGGTTCAGAGCCGCTGCCTCTGCGTGTCAGCCCTGACGAGCAGACACTTTCACGTCTCACATGCTGCCCGTCTCACGCTGCTTGGCTGATCTTTGTTTCACATTGGCAACACGAGGACACTGGTCATTTGATATC
Organism: Aulostomus chinensis; assembly: GCF_037954235.1. Taxonomy (NCBI): domain Eukaryota; kingdom Metazoa; phylum Chordata; class Actinopteri; order Syngnathiformes; family Aulostomidae; genus Aulostomus; species Aulostomus chinensis. The sequence continues at coordinate 30,500,449 of NC_141325.1, read as the reverse complement.
ATCCTTGTGATTATCTTAAACATGCTCATGAAATGAGAAATTTCTATCTTTGCCTCGGTGCATTTTTGACGATTAGGCTAAATAATATATGGGCCTTTAGACTATCAGAGTTATTTTCCTCTGGTTTGCTCTGCTGTGTCATGAACAAGCCAAGTCCTAGTCAACTGGTTCAAATCAGTCACCTTTAAACTGAATGACACATCGCCACAATCACATCAGCCTTTATTTGCTTGAGCATCAGAGGCAGAAGCGTTTGCTTCAATGTATTTGCTCATTAAGTCGAACTTAGAAAACATGGTGGAAAGAAAAGACGTATCGATGGTACGTTTGTAGCTGATCTGGATCGAGTTCTAGATCCTGGATCTGTCGACGACGCTGCTTCCATCACTCCACAGCCGCTGCTCTTTTACTAAGAGCAACACTGTCAACATCAGCCTGGCTACTGCTAACGCTAGCAAGTAAACATAGTCGCTGCTGTGCTTGCTGTCACATGGGTGGTGATGAAGGAGCCCAGATCGAGATGGATCCAGAAGTCCTCGTGGTCCTGACATTCTAAAGCCACAGAGAGGATCAGAAATAACACATCTTTCATCATCTGGGTTCACCGAGCGGAGCAGAAGTCGGATTCACTGGTGGAAGCTTCCAAGCCTCCCTGTCTCTCCTGCAGGCTTCTGAGGCAAAGTTAGCAAACTTCAACCAAACAGCGTCTCCAGTTCGGGTCGGTCTCAGGAGAACTCCAGTGACCTCACACGCCAAGACTTCTCTCGTATGACGCTCGTGAGTCTGTACTCTAAATGAAGATGAACTACACACACACACACACACACACACACACACACACACACACACACACACACACACCAGTTTGATCTTCATCCTACTCAATGCCATGTTTGTGGCTGTTTTTTGTTGTTGTTGTTGTTTTTTTAGCTACACTCATTAACAAATCTATTCCAAAAATAATTGATCTAAGAAATGTATTTAATTGAGTCCAGGATTTCTAAAATGAACTCACCAAAGCAGTCAGTCTGTTCTATTCTATTCTATTCTGTTCAATCCATCCATCCATCCATTGTCTTCTGCTTATTCCTACATTAAGGGTTGCGGGGGGGGGTGGAGCCTATCCCAGCAGCCTCCCCCTGGACAGGTCACCAGTCCATGGCAGGGCCAACACATAGAGACAGACAACCATTGGCTCTCCCAGCCACGCCTACGGTCAATTTAGAGTCTGGATTAACCTGGTCCCTCTTGATGTCTTTGGACTGTGGAGGAAGCTGGAGTACCAGAGAGAACCCAGCAGGAACAGGGAGAACATGGAGACTCACCCAGAAAGACCCCGTGCTGCAGCAGGGTCTATTCTATTCTGTTCTATTCTATTCCTTCTGAGGGAAGCACACAAACATTCATCAGTAGCCTGCACATGAACCGGCACACCAACATTAACAAAACCACGTGAACTTACTCAAGGACGGTCTCACACACACACACACACACACACACACACACACACACACACACACACACACACTGTCTCTCTCTCTCCTTCTGTCTCTGTATCTGTCTCTCTCTCCCTCTCTCTCTCTCCTTCTGCCTCTGTCTCTCTCTCCTTCGGTCTCTCTCTCCCTCTCTCTCCCTGTATCTCTCTCCTTCTGTCTCTCTCTCACTGTCTCCATCTGCCTCTGTCTCTCTCTCCCTCTGTGTCTCTCTCACTGTCTCTCTCTCACTGTCGCTCTCTCCCTCTGTCTCTCTCTCACTGTCGCTCTCTCCCTCTGTCTCTCTCTCACTGTCGCTCTCTCCCTCTGTCTCTCTCTCACTGTCTCTCTCTCTCTCTTCCCAGACATGATCACACAATGCACTGAGATAATGGCTGCTGGCTGCTGCTGTTGAGGGCCTGCTGCTCCATTGTTGCAGCCTCAGCAGCTCCAGCATGTGGACCCTCGGAGGAGGGAGGCGGGGGTGGTGGTGGTGGTGGTGGTGGGGGGGGGGGGTTCACCCTCACAGCCAGAGCCGCCATGTCCCCACTTTGTCCTCCAACAGGACTTATTATTAGTGAGCTGTTTGCATAGAGGGGAGACAACCAGCAGCTCTGTCGCTGCTGGAACTGTGTCTTGCTGTAGATGTCTGGGGATACTCCACGTCTGAGTGAAATACTGCAGTACTGTGTAGTACCACATATGCCCAGAGATTGTGATTGAAACACACACCAGGCTTATGACTGTTGTCTCTGGCAGGTGTGCAGTCAGACGTCAGCTGGGTTTGAAGTGATCTGCAGGTACACGCGGACGTCATCACGGCGGCGTCCAACACCTGTGGTGCAGCTTCCAGGGATCACAGTTAGCCCAGCAGCCAGGTTACTGGGCCGCCGTAAGGTAAGAAAAAGGGCGGAAATACAAAATAATATGATGTTGAATATTGTGAGATTACCTAAAGGCTCATGAATGTTGGCAGTCCCAGTTTTCAAAGTGAACCATTACTAGAACAGAGTACTGGTCCTGCGTGGTGAGTACCACTGCAGTTTTAATGTATCAGTGCTTGCCAGGCCGGTGCCAGAGAGGCAGAACACCTGGTTCTGATGGCAGGACCCGGCGGCAGAGAGCAATGACGGGAGAACAGAGGAAAACAAATCAATAGAGACAATTAAACTGTGGCAGGTGGAGTCCTGCTGCTGCCGCGTCTGTGGGAAGAGTCACAGATTATTAAAACACTTTTCAAAAAGGTCGATCCCCACAAGTCAAAACAAAGCGTTTGTATAAAGCACATTTCAGTGAAGCAATTATTGTTCTTATTTTATGTAATTCATGCAGTTCAGCAACTGTCTGAGTTTGTTAACTCTGACAGAGGAAATGTCTCGTGTGATGGCGCCTGCAGCTCGTCATGGCTGATCCTGAGTGTGTGACTGTGCCTGCAACTTGTCAGCAGCTGCAGCTGAGCTGTTGGAGGGCACAACCAGAAACCTGTATCATATCATGTGATGTATACAAAGTTAAATGAATGAGTGTAATGGATGACATGGAGGCTGGCGATCGCTGCGCTCCAGCTTCACCTTCACATTCATGTTCAGGGGTCTTTGTGTAGTTGTCAGGGCCGGCCACATGTGATGATTATCGCCATGGAAACGTAGCAAGTTGAAAACGATGACTCTCTGACCTTTAATCTCTATCGTCTTGTCACCAGAACAGAAGTTCCTGCTCAGGTCAGGACCCTGTCTGGACCTACGATCCTTGGACCCAGTAGAGGACCCAGTACTCTTTGAACCACATTACCCATGGTGCCTCTGTCCCATGAAAACACACGAGCTTCTCTCAAAAGTTCTACGTTACTCTATGAATCTTTACATGTACCAGGCTGGATTCAACCTTTCTAAAACAATCCATCAGCAAAGGTGAAGGATTAGAATTCATCGATTCCATCAAAGCTCCCATGTGCTGCGTTCTGTTGTTGGACCACCCAGAATTTTCTCATCACATTTTTTAAATATTCGTGAAATGTGAGACTTTAATTTCCATGACCTTGCAGGAGTGTGAGTCTGTTTGCATGAGTGTGTGTGATTGTGTGTCTGTGTTTGCATGAGTGTGTGTGTGTGTGTGTTTCGTAGCTTCTGTCATGCTGGTACATCTGGAATGTCAGAGAACATTTAGTGATTGAGGTTTTCTCGTTTACAGCTGCTGATGCGACCCTGACCATGTGACTCAGCTTAAGGTCAGTGCCGCTCGTCCTGCGTGACCTCTGAGTCTCCCCGTGTGCAGATGGAGGTCCTGTGTGGTGCAGCTGCGTCTGAGGACGACGGATCCGGGCTGCCAGGAAAGTCCTCCGGGGCATGTATGGGTGCGGAAAGTGAGTCCGCTCATACTTCCAGACCTCCTCCTCCATTCCTGTTTCTCTCTCTTCATCACATAATTTTTCATTTCTTGTGCTGTCGTTACCTTACTTCAGAGTGTGTTTAGTCAGTGTGTGTGTGTTCTGGTGGACGGGGACGACTGATTTGATGTGTGCTAGGATAAGAAGACTCCCTCTGTTACCTGTTGGTATCTGATGATCTGGAACACATGAACGACTGTTCTCTCCACTCATCTTCAGCTCTGTCCCTCTGATGAAACGTTCCCTGAACTCGTAGACAAGCAGATGTTCATGCGCAGCGTGTGGTATCATGTAGCCGGCTTGAAGAGGGAGGAGCCTGAGGGGGAGGGGCTGACTTCCTGTGTGTTGTGGGTGGCCACATCCTGCTGCAGGACCAACTTCTGCTCCTCCCCTCCAGTCCGCCCCTCATCCAGGAGACCTTCAGCCGTCAGAGGACGGAGGGGGCAGGTAAACACCCCCTCATCGAACTGTCCCAGGCTGCATTCGTTCAGTTGTTAGACCAATGAATCCGTTGGCTGTCAAAAACAGTTTTTCCATTATTTTCAGGCTGCAGAGTTCAATCGAAACCTGCTGATTCTTGTTGATGTTATTTTGTCTGTGTCACTCAGGCTCCAGTACCGAGGACCGAGGCGGTCCGGGTCTCCTTCCTGGACCGGATCACCGAGGATGTTCTATAAATAGAAGGTTTGGTGTTCACGATGGTGTTCCACCCGTATCTCTGGATTCCCTCAATCAGCTGCACGATCATCTACTCTGTTGAATGTTTCCCACAGTTCAGTTTATTTTTGCCTGTCATTCATTTACGGAGTCATGTCAAGTTTTAATATGACACTCATATATAAATAACATGTAGGTTTGAATATCCATGTCCAAAGGCTCTTTCACAGATGTTTTGTCATTTATTTGTATCGTAAGAAACAACATCCCTGTATTTGCTGTATAACCTGTCGCTCCTCCACCACCCAGATGAGGGCGCTGGTGAGCTAACACATGCTGGCATCTCACTGATTCTAGCCAATGATGTTTACTGAGTATTTTAGGTATTTTTGACCTGATATAGAGGGTTGTTTTTAAGTTGTTTTCAAATCTTCTTGTATATCCAAATGTCCTGTGACAGTTGCCAGTGTTTGGTCATTTGCTTGTATTATAATTAAAAAAAAAAAACGAACATAAAACCAGCTCTCGGCGCAGCGCCCCCTTGTGATGGTGGAGGTTTGGAGCCACGTCCATCACCAGCAACACCAGGAGCTCCAAAATCCCTCCATCCCCAGCAGGCTCAGTCTAGAGGATTCCAACACCAATACATCGTTGTTCTCTCACGACTACAATAATAATATAATACTTGAATGGAGTTTTGTGGTACTCGAAGTGCTCAGGGTGCTTCACATAGCAGGGACAGCATCAGGTTTGAACCAAAGGTACTAACACGTTCATGTGAGTTTCCTTCACCTCTGACACAACCTCATTTTAAAATGCTAAATATTCATGGCGTGATTGCTCTAATTTCACTCTTCCTCTCATGTTTTTCTCTCCATCTCCGAGGTTTCTGATGGATTACCCTGACAGGAACTAAACTGATAAGAAAGTGGAAAGAAAATGTCAAGAGTCCGACAGAAATATTGTCAGAGAGAAGAAAGAAGAACTGATCGTATTTTCTCCTCTCTCTGTCTAACAAGTGGTGTCTCCCAGTGACCTATTTCCCTCTGCAGCCGCAGCTCGTCTCTCTAAAGAGCTGGAAATACAGCCTATGAAGGGAGAAACGGAAGATAAGCAGCAGTTCTCTCTCAGACATTCTGCACTTTTTGTAGTTTGAAGATAAGCCCTCAAACCCTGGCCTACACACACACACACACACACACACACACACACACACACACACATTTTTCTGCCTTCAGTTGCTTGGGAACTAATATTCAGTTTGACAGATCAAACATCACACACTGATGTCTTTATCGTCCATGAAACCAAATTTAGTTTCAAGGATGATTTACATTTCACACATTACAACCATCAAGTATTTTTAGTTCCATTCTCTGAACATTTTAGTGGAGCGAGCACACACTCCCACTCCCACTCCCACTCCCACTCCCACTCCCACACAGATTTTCAGGGTTTCAGCTGTTGAAAATTGGAAAGTGATTAATTTTGCTGTTGTGTAAGCGATGCAGGTATGAAAGTTTGTGGTTGAGACTTTTATCTTTTATTTCACCAAGCCCTTGTTTGGCGAACTGGATCCAGCTGTTTAGAACACTTGACCTATTAATATAACTTACAGTATGTCGGAACTTCTGTCACTCTTCTGCCTGTCACGTGTTTCCCAGTCGAGCGGCGCAGGCTTGACTCGTATTTGGAGGCCGACCTGGAGGTTTGCGTCGCTGTGGGAACTGTCAGGACCTCCACGGACACCGGCGGAGGTACGTGCTCCTCTAGTCTGATTATACATGTTCTACATGCCTTCATGCTGTTTGTTCATGAAATGTGGATTTAAAACAATACATCAATAGGCTGCGAAGCTTTAATAATGTCAAATTTGAGTCATTCGAGGAAGAACATCGAAGAAAGAAATACATGCATTTGAGCAGTAATTACCTGTTGGCACCAGGTGGCGCTATGACTGATCTGATCCAAAACTGAAAGGTTTTCTGCACACCTCCGACAGGTTTGGTGATGCCTGGCGTCATAGTGTTTATGTCGTGCTGCTGACAAACAAACAAACACCCCAGTGAGTGTGACGTGGCTGGCAGAGATGGTTCTCCCAGGGAGCCGCCACATTTGCTGTGATTGAGACAGTGAGGAAGAGATGCATGCCTGAGCACAGCGCGTTTAAGTGCATGTTCCATTTGTGAGAGTGAAGAGCAGGTTGGTCAGCCGGCCCGGCTGCATTTTAATGGATGTCAAGCTGTTGTTTTCTTCAGCTCACACACAATGGGCCCAGTGTGGCTGCAGCGCACCCACAGCAGGCTGTTTTTTTAACGCCAGCAGTGCTCAGTAATGTGTACACTGGGATACAGAATAATACAAGATTAGAACAAGGGTATTTTTGGTCCGCGGTCATTGCTGCTGCACATTTATAAATGATACCATGTTCCCATGGTGGTGTAAAGAAAGCTCACCCTGGGCTGTTACTCACCCGCAGCATTGAGCTGCTAGTGTGAAGGAGCTGCAAAGCACGCCGCTAAAACTGCTCAAGGATGGGCGCATTCTCCTCCTCGTGCCTTTTAAAGGTGCGGGAAACAGCAGCTTTTCTAATAATAATAATACATTTTATTTATAAGGCGCCTTTCAAGGCACTCAAGGTCGCCGTACAACAGTTTTAAAAACAATAAAACATGCACAATTTAAAAGAATAACAACAACACAAGTCTCTAGCAGAGCACAGAAGAGGGCATTCAGCCATACGCCTGTCTAAAAAGGTGAGTTTTGAGATGATTTTTGAAGGTGTCAATGGAGTCAGTGTTTCTGATGTCAGGAGGGAGGGAGTTCCAGAGGCGAGGGGCAGAGCAACTGAAGGCTCTAGCCCCCATGGAGGTCAGACGGAAGGAGGGGACATTGAGGCTGATGGAGGAGGAAGACCTGAGAGACCGGGTGGGAATGTTGGTGTGGAGAAGGTCTGACAGGTATGAAGGGGCGAGGTTATGGATGGTTTTGAATGTATGGAGGAGGATCTTGTAGTCGATGCGGTGTTTTATGGGAAGCCAGTGGAGTTGATGTAGAACGGGGGTGATGTGACTGATGACAGGGGTTCTGGTGATGATTCGGGCAGCTGCGTTCTGGACCAATTGAAGCTGATGGAGGAGTTTGTGTGGGAGACCAAAAAGAAGTGAGTTACAATAATCCAGACGGGAGGTGACGAGAGAGTGGACCAGGATTGCAGCGCTGTTGGGAGTGAGAGATGGGCGGAGACGGTTGATATTCCGGAGGTGGAAGTAGGCGGACCGGATGGTGTTGTTGATGTGGGTATGGAATGATAAGGTGGAGTCGAGGACGACACCCAGACTCTTAAACTGAGGGGAAGGGGAAACGGAGGGGTTGTCAATGGTGAAGGTGAAACTGGGATGCTTGTTGAGTGTGGATTTGGAGGAAATGAGGACTACTTCTGTTTTATCACTGTTACGTTTGAGGAAGTTTGAGGTGAACCAGGATTTGATTTCCTGTAAACAGGCACAGAGGGAGGAGGGTTTGGAGGAAACGTAGAGCTGGGTGTCATCCGTGTAACAGTGAAAGTAGATGTTATGTTTCCGGAATATCAGTCCAAGTGGGAGGAGGTATATGATGAAAAGGATAGGGCCAAGGACAGAGCCCTGGGGAACACCAGAGGAGAGGGGGGAGGGATCGGATGTGAAAGATTTTAACTGAATGAATTGAGTACGGCCAGAGAGATATGAGCGGAACCAGTCCAGGGGTATGTCTGATAGTCCAATGGAGGCAAGTCGGTCGAGGAGGATGGAGTGAGAAATGGTGTCAAAAGCCGCGCTCAGATCGAGAAGGATGAGAATGGATAATAGTCCGGAGTCAGCTGCCAACAGAAGGTCATTGGTGATTTTACTCACCTTTTCTAAGAAAAGAAATGCTTTAAAAAGACTACATCCACAGAACCTTAGAAAGGTGCAGAATTAAAGCCTAAATTTACCTGAAAAAAATATATGGGTGAAATAAGTGACTCAACACACGAGTCCCCCGACAGACAACCGGACGTCTCACCGCACCCCGCAGGGAGACACCAGCCCCCCTTCTGAGGAATAATATTTAAGGCTGCTTTTCTTCCCAGTCTGGTTCTTCCAGTCATGACGCCGATGCCATGACCAGGTGATAGCAGGAACCTGGAATGAAGTGTGATGGACAGCTAAGCTAACGTTCGCTACCTAACAGTAGCAATTACAAGAGTTAGCAACTTTAGCTTCAGACAGATTCATGTTGCTATTGTTAATGTGTGACATCACCACCAAATGTATGGAGACAAGATCAACCACATGACTCGTCTGTTTTATTAACTGACTAGCTAACTCACTAACTAGTGGTCTCTGGAGGTCTCAGCCTCCTAACGCACCCTGGAGGACAGAATCCTCTTCTCATCTGGCACTGGAGACTACAGGCACTTCCTGTAAGCACATTCCCCAAAAGGTATCATGTTTGTTAAATAACTACATATTTTTAAATTTTTACACTCCTTCCTACCTCAGCTACTACAAAATCAGTTGCTTCTCAACTTTGCAACAGCTGGATTCCCTCTCTCAGTGGCTCTGGCTGGACTGGACAGTCCAGATGTAAAATGAAACGTGAAATGAAAATAGGTTTGCAAAAATAGAGCAAGGATGAGTGACAAAAACGGGGGGCGTTAATATTGTAAATATTAAGAATTGATACCCAAGGTTAAAGGCAGCTTTTAATCAGAGAATCCACCCCGCCAAGAATATCTACTTGCCATTTTGAAATTGCAGCATACAAACCTCAAATATTCAAAAGCTGTGAGCTCATGAGGACACACACAAAGTTTAGATTCATGGTGTGATGTCAACGTGGCAGGCTGAGTTTAGGAGGTACAAATACCCTCGTAAACACAAAAGCACAGTAATTATGACTGGTGTGTTAATCATCTAATTAGCTGGCTCTTAAAGAAAGTAGATAGAACTGGAGGCAGAAATGGAGCGAGACAGGGAGGAAGGCCTGGAGAGAGAAATCCACGGGGGTGTGGAAGTCCATTGTGTCAGCATTTTATCACAGGCGAGTAGCTGCGGGGTCAAAGGTCAATCCCATTCTGCTTTCAGCCACAGTCACCTTGCCACACTGACAGAGCTATCTAAAGCAGCATTGACTGAATCAGCCATCAGCCAACACCGCAGAAGCTCTTAAACGGCTAATGGAGCTGCCAGAGCAGCCGGGAATACAAACCAATGGATTTATTGAACATTCAGCAAACAGCAGCGCTGCCAGCAATACAAACGTTACACAGTGTGGCTTTCATTTAACCGTCTGCATTTTACAATTTAATTATGTATGCTCTGTTGGTGGAAAGTAGTCTTTCTAATATGAAAGACACACAGACAAAACAGCATAAATAAGACAACTTACTCAGTCTGACAGACACATGGGGGCTTTTATCAGGGCACTGAGGAGGTGTATGTATAGATGGGGCTGGTTACTGGTTCCTTACCGATCAGAACAGCTACAAAGATGAACTCGGATGAGCATCATAATCATATGTATTGATATGAATACCGTCAATAATATGCTGCCTTCCGGTTGAACTTGGAAATTGGAATTTCCAGTTGGAAACTTATTCTGTTTGGGAAAGGCCACTGAAAAGCATTAGCTTGTTAGCTAGCTGACTCACCAGCGATGACCACTGCAGTTGCTGAGTTGTTGCTGAGGTCCCACCTTCTTCCTGAGGAGCATCATTTCCATAATGGACCACTGAAGTCTTATTGTTTTCCAGATGTTAGTCAGGGCCCATGTAAGTCTCATCTAAAGAAGTTGCTGAAACATGGATGCGGGAAATTGAATGAGAAATGGACTTCTAGAAGCGGAGCTGCTCTGAAGGTGCAAGGTCACTGTTGAGCTCTAAAACCGACTGACGACAGAAGGGTTTGTCACTGACACCTGACTATGTGAGAACAACTCTATAACAATAATAATAACTGAAAATAATGTGGTGCTCTTAAATTTCTTTTTGAAGGTAGGGAGAGGAGCGTTGGCACAGCAGCAGTGAGAAATGAAAGAGAAACTCCCACAATGTCAAGAGCAACCTGCAGGTAAAAAACATTTAATTTAATCCATTTATGTAACAAAAACACCCTGAAATGCTCAGCTCTCCTGGGCCCGAGTGAGTGTCCCAATTGTCATGACAGCTAAGCAGCAACGTCCATTAGCACTGCAGAAAGAAGAGTGCATAAATGAAAGAGTACGAGATGAAATCCCAAACCGTTTTATGAGTTTTTATCTAAATGAGAGTTTGGAGCTCTCTGAGGACGCAGAGACGCCACGAGGAGGGAACACTAGCATGAGCAGCATGTTGATGGCGTATGTTCACATCGTGGTTAATCTCTCCTTAATAGTCTGCAGTTTATAATATTACCTCATCTGATGATATATCGCCTTTCAGCTGTGGAGCTTACGTAAGGACAGAGCGAGGTATGTGTGAGTGAGCGAGCACACAGAAGCCTGGGGGTTGGGGGTCTGTGAATGCAGGGGAATGACAGGCAGGGATTAGAGAGGAGGTGGTGCCATTGAAAAAGCAAACTGATCCAGAGAGCTGAGCTGACACTTGAACACAGCCAGCTGACAAGAGCAGCCAGCCCTGCTGCAGGCTGCACCCCCCCTCCAGAGACGGGGGGGGGGGGGGGTGTAAATCGGTTCATTAGCCATCACTACAGAGACAGATGATGCAATGAAACAGGATTAACAGTCCGTGTACAGTTCTTCAGTAAATGGTTATGATTCGGAATCAAAATTAGGCAAACGTAAATCATGGGGCGTTAGTTTAAGATCCCAGATGGAACCATTTTCACTTGGACAGCTGAGCTGGAATCCAGAAGGCTCAGAAATGTGCGCAGAATCTGACCCGCTTGATGAAGAGCGTCGCTATGTGGAACTGAATGAGACAGGAATGAAGGTGTGAGGACGTGCTAGTGAGGCGGCAGCACATTTCTGCTGTCTGAGCCTGGTGGTGCTCCTGCTCAAACAGCATGTTGGGCTTCTTCATGCCTCGGATGTTCTTTTATCTGATTTTGTCCAGCAACACAAGTCGTGAATATATTCTTACTTTTTCCACGAGGATGAAAAGTCAAAAGATTTTGCAGTGTAACAGAATAGCCCTCAGAATCAGCCGAGGAAGGAGAGCGTCATCAGTACATGACCTGGAATAACCCTGAGAGGAGGCAGCCCACTCGCCCTGCCTGCGGGGCTGCCGGCAAACACATCCTCTCTTTGTCTTAATGCCACTCTGTTTTCTAAATTGGAACTGAACATTGGAAGTCCTGTTGTGCGGAATCATTCAACATTATTTTATTCCCTCAAATAAAGAGGATGGCTGCTTCTCCTGAGTGTCTCTGTCTGATGCTATTATGTGTTGCGTTGCAGCTCTGAGTCAGGCCTGCACATTCCTACACGTCCTCAGCCAATTGAATGACCAAAAACATAATAGTGCCTTCGGGCTCAGGCCCTAAATATATGATTTGTTCCTGCACAAGTAGAGATGTTCTCCTGTCTGATGGTAACAGACACCAGGAGCTGCCAGAGACATGAACCATCACTGCTGATCAGCAAAGGTGGATCAGAACCCGACTGGGCTGTTTGTGTTCCCAGCAGGGCTCTTGACACGCTTCCAGTGTAGCGACAAGAACACAGCATTATTAAAAAACAATTCAAAGAATTACAGCAAGTTGACCCAGCAAGCACGGAGCTATCAGCTGCTGGCTAGTTAGCTGGCGCCTTCCCAGAATGAACTGGCATCCTCAACTGTTGATCACAAGGTGCTTCAACACCGTGGCGTTTTCACAGGTGAGGTCTGTGCTGACGGGTTGGTTCTCAGAAACGGAACCTTAATGCTTCTATGAGGGAATCTGCATGTGGAACACTACTGTTTTTGTATGAAGATGGAACAGCTACTGGGTGGAGGCAGGTGGGGGCGTGTAGAGGCAGGTGGGGGCGTGGTGGAGGGCAGCAGAGGCCTACAGTTTGAATGTCCAGCCCTCTGGTTGATTTGAGAGTGAGACCTGACACGTGTGTCTGCTGCCCTGCGTCTTTTTGACCGTCTACGCAAGCGTTTCAGGGCTTTCCACCACAGCAGAACTGTGGCCCGCAACTGAGAATTTTTCTGAGCACCAGCAGAATATTTAGGGGCTGCTCCTGAATTTCCCCATCTTTTCAGTCTCACCTGCTGGTTGAGTGGAGGTTTTCCTGTCACTGCAGGTGGATGGAGTGTTTCATTCATGTATCTGTTGCTGCACATTTGTGCTTCCAGCCGCTGTGTGTGTGTGTGTGTGTGTGTGTGTGTGTGTGTGTGTGTGTGTGTGTGTGTCATGTTCTGTTCGGTGCCGATGACTTTGGCAAACCTGTTTTTTCCGCCTGTTTTGTAGGCATATTTGGTGCAGCAGAAGCTGCAGTTCATAGTGGGTTTTCTCGCAGTATCTGAGCCTGACAAACTGTCAGAAACGTTTTCTGACCTTTTTCGGCGCAGCAGCGTCTTCTAAATCGGACTTTTGACACTTTTTCTCCTCGCCCTCAGGTATGTGTTGCCCCGGAGAGGACTGGGCAAACCCTGAGCTCCGGCGGCACCACGGGATGACACTGTGACAACAGACACGTTGTCCTAAAGTTGCACAACGGTTGCATGACGTCACAACTGATACAGAGCAGAAATTATTTGCATAGAAAATGACAGAAGAAATGGTGACTCCCTCCTCCTGACGCTAACATTGCTAACTAACACTAACATCTAAGCTGTAGCTGCGTGTAAATCAACAGACTAGCAACTGACAAAGAGTAGCTGAGATGTAGTTAATGACAGGACATGCCGAACCCCCCCTTCTCTAGCCAGCTAACGCTATGTTGTGAAAGTGGAAGGAAGGAAGTGTTTGCTGTATTCAGTTTCTGTCCATGGAGGTATAGAGCAGAATGGAACAGTAAACTGTGTGATTTGGTTGAGAGAGAAAGTGTCCAGAACTGCCACAGCTAGAAGGTCCACTGACGTGCATGACGACCTGTCGCTACGTCACGGCGGACACGTTCTAATTGCCAATCATCGTCCAGCGCTGGTGGACCAATGCTTCCAATGTCCATCTCGCCGTTGCAGGTTGAGCCGGGCTGCGATAGACAATAGAGAGGCTGTGGCTTCAAATGATCATCAGGTTTGCGGATGATTGCTGTCATGAAAAGCGCTCTCCCCTCAGGGTCAGGTGTGCCGTTGACCATCCAGCCACCTGACAGACCTGTTTCCGGCCCCTGATAACCGCCACACTTGCTAGTGAGGGCGCTTGTGTCATTGGAACACTACAGTATCTTGTTGTTGGGGGTTGCTGCCATTTGTCTTGAGGCACAGAATTGTAAACAAGTTCAATCAAGACAAGAGCACTTGTACGTGGAAGGCTTCAAGACGTGTAAACGTGCTGGTGAGGCAGCAGCGCTCTTCTCTCCTGTCTCAGCCAGTCTGGAGGAGCTGCTGTCGGCTGCAATGATATGTTGGTAACTGGTGAGTAAGCAAGCTGTTTGGAGTCTGTGGGGTCAGGGGTCAACTGTGCTGACGGCCCTCCCAATGACAGATACAACAGCTGGAACATGCAGCACTCTCTCAATTATTCCACAAAGGCATAATTGCTTAACGATCTGAACTGGGCGGCCTGAGCTCCTGACGCCAGCAGCAGTTTGATCAGATATGCAGCTCTTGAATGCACGACTCCCTACCAGGCTCAGAGAAGCCCCCGCTCTCCCGGAGCTCCTTTGATTAATAACCCTGACAACTCGGTCCATTATTATGAATTAAACTGCATGTGTCATATTAGCTCCAGAGGCAGCGAGGACATGTGACAGAGCCAATGGCTTTTTGATTAGGAAGCACAAACACCTCTCTCTCCCTTTGATATCCTTGAGCCTTGTCAACCAAACACACACACACACACACACACACACACTCACACTCACACAAACAAACAATATGATGGGTATCATTCAGAGCGTCTTTGTGATAGTTAAGGATCCAGTTGATGATCAGCAAATCAAGCAGATCAGTTTCCACATTAAATTTTCAAGTATGTGCATGTGTTTGTGCATGCACGTGTGTGTGAGCGTGGTTGTGTGTGTGAGCGTGGTTGTGTGTGTGAGCGTGGTTGTGTGTGTTTGTGTGAGATTCTGCCCAGCATCTTAACTCTTTTCCCTCTGTCAGAAGTCCAGTGCTTCGCTGTGATATTATCCTTGTATTCCACACAATAGATTTGCTAAGGGGTGATGACTGCTTCAGGTAAGAATACACTGCATTATTTGAAGCAGTGCTGTACTGGAATGATACGTTTCCTTTCAAGTACTCACGAGTAGTAAGAGTCTCTTCTTTGTGACTCACGAATGCAGGAGGAACCAGCCACGTATATGTAGCTTGAAGCTGACAGAGACTGAAGGCCACAGCTAAACAGTCCAGAAATATCTGTTACACTCCTGCACGACAGTGAACAGGCAACAAACAGGAAGCGATCAAGTTAGTCAATTATTTCATCTCAGATCAAAGTGTTTGTGGATCCCTGATCATCCGTCTGGATTAAGGAGACCTAGATTCTACCAGACGACCTCGAGAGATTAGAAGCTTACATTTTTGGACAGTTTAGCTTCTGTTAGCCATCAGTCTTCACTAGCTTCAAGCTAAATATAGGTGGTATGCAAAGCTTGACCAGCTGTCTTTAACCAAGTGATGAACTGTTATGTGAGGAAAAGTCACAATCGTTCTTTTAAGAGGTGGCGTGTTGTATCCTTCCCAGAGGAAGTGAGAACACGGATGACCCTCAGAAATTGATTGTCTTGGCTTAAATATTGAGCTATAAGACGATATTGAGAGAGACTAATCACAGCCCTCACAGTCCTGACAGGAGACAAGTGTTATCAGTGTCACTGGGACTGAAAAGTCAGATGTGATTCATGCAGAACAACCGAGAACCCAGAGCCTCCATAAACCTAATTACACCAAACGTCAGCCACTCAACGATCCTCTATCTCTATAGATTAGCTACAAGGTAACAATGGGAGACTAATGACCCGCGTGCCTCCGTCGGGACCTCTCGCTCTCTCTCAGCCTGGAGGCCCATTTGCTCTCCGGGTCGAGCCATCCGACATCCTGCATTTCCAAAGAGCTAAATGAGATTCTTACTGTGGCCCCTGCCATCTTATTGATCCTCCACTCAAGCTCTCCAAGTGGAGTTTATGCACTAAGTTTAGTTTAGCGCTGAGGGCCCTCATTAATAATAGATCCATCAGCAGGCCTGGGGCCGAGGGGCCGATTGATTTCAAAGAGAGAGAGAGACAAAAGAGAGTGAACACCATGTTTATTTACATCAGTCAAATCCAGCTCTGACTCAGCTGTCCCGAGTGTAGTGGTGTGAGTTACACACCCACCCACACCCACACCCACACACACACACAAACACTGCCATCCATTGACATTGCATTACCAAATTCCTGCCTCATTTTCTGCTGAAAACTTGGAGAACAAGAACATAAAAGCAGGAAAATGAGAGAAAAGTGACGAAAGGCCTGTGAAAGGCTGCATGTCGCATGACCAACAGGGTTATGTAACGCTGCATGCTAACACATCTACACTTTGCTAACAGATGGGGCACCGTTCTCACCATTCAACAGGCATATCTGCATCCTCCAGCAATCACATGGCCTCAAAAACGATGGTGCAAAAACAGAACAATCTGAGACAAATTCTGAATGAAATGCATCTGAAAACCTATCACATGAGCAGTGGGAAGTGTGGAATTCTGAATAGAAAAGCACTGGACGGCCTGTATTAATGCCGAAAACACAGAAGAAAACAGTTGACAGCTGTAGCTTCCCTGTGGAAACGTGACTTTAATTTTGGCCAATAAACTGAATGACTTCCTTGCCATTTTTCAAGGTTGTCACTTGTCATTCTGAGGTCATGTATCATTTTATTACAGATAAAAAATTTGACAATATGTTGCGACTAATTCCACAAACAATAATAATGGCAGAAGGAAACATGCTTATCATCCATCAGACTACATAGAGACACCCCCCATAGCTCCAGACCCCCACCTGACTGTTAGCTAGCTTAGCTGCTATGATTGCTGGCAGTAGTGTGTGTAAAGAAAGATGTCTCAAAAGCATAAATGTCGTTCTCAAAAATGATGAGGTCTTATTTTATCAGATACATAGCTGGAACTACTTTCCTGGCTGGGCGCAGTGATTTGACGCAGCACCTCCAAAGCTGCTGCTACCGATCATGAGGAGGAGGAGGATTCCTGCTGGACACACCGGCATCCTGGAACTGAGCTAGCTGATGCTAACACTTCCCACCCACTACCAGCCATTGGGCTAAGCTAACTAGCCACCATTAATTGTGCTAAGCTAACTAGCCTGGACCTTATTTAGCTGAACCAAAACACACAGGGAAGGAGCTGGGGGGCTGAGGCAGTCCAAGGGGTATCTGATAAAATAATATCTCGCCATTTAACCATTTATTTTACAATGAATGTTCAAAAAGTTGTAGTGATGCACGGTAAGAGTATTTACCAGAGAGTTAAGACTTTAGGTTGCAGTCGTCGGGCCCACAGAGGCACACAGTCGCTGTGTTCTCTGCTTTGAATGGTGAAACGAATGTAAGAATAGTCATGACCCTGCAGGAAGGAACAAGTGGGTTCACTTCCTCAGACTTAGACAAACTGTCATGAAGTGAGTGAAAGGCAATCTTTCCTTCTGCCCACACGGCTGGCAGTAATTACTACGGCAAATGGCTTGTTCACCTTCAGCCAGGACCAGAGCAGAAACGGCTTTACCTAAAGTCAATCCTAGGTGAGGGAAGAGAGGAATAATTGGAGACAGACACTGGGGAGGCCGGCAGAAGAGGGAGTGAGGGATGGAGAGGCGATGGTGGGGAGAGACTGAAGAAAAAGATTAATTTACCTGACAGTGTATAAAACAGATGTTAGGCAGGGACTGGAATGAGTGAAATATCAAAGGCGGCAGTCTGCTGGGTAGGCTGGGAAGTAGCTGCCGCTGTTGTTTGATCCATCACACTGACGCTTGTTTTCATACTAAAACCTTTGGAGAAGCCTCTGGGTGCTGGGAGAAGTAAAGTGAGGTGGAGGAAACATACAAACTCCCTCTCTCTGTCAGTTTGCCTCTCATCTTTTACAAATTGTGAGAACTCCTAGAGGCACAGCGGGATGAGACTGCAGCGCCGGGACAGCATACGTAGAAGTCTACGAACGCGTGTCTACCTGTTTTCGTTTGCGCTCAGATGCGAGTTTGATCTCCGTCACTGTATCACAGGCACACAAGTTTCTTTTGTGGGGAGAAACAGCAGAAGAAAGAGGAGAAAACGATTCCTTCTTCACCGTCTGTGTGGCACATCTTACACCCTCAGTGGCGAACCGGATCTCAGGAGAGAGGAGATCAGTGAGCAGAGCCGGCAGATCCCAAAACTGTCGGCCTGTTCCCAGCTGGAGGCCCACCAAACGAGAGCATCATCACAAACAGCTGCGTCCTCAATCTGCCGGACGCTGCTTCTGCATCTGAGCAGCCTAAGATCACTTCAAGGGCACCGTGATTGTGAAATGAAAAAGCTTCACAACTCTTGAGGAAGCAGGAGTGTGGATTCCAGTTCTTAACCATCGTAGATGTTCCTGCTGCTCTCAATTAGTCGGCTATGATGAACGACATTAACACCCTGTAGCTCCGGAGCAGACGTGAAGAGAGGAATGGGAGGAAATCTTTTCAGTCCATAAACACTGAACATCAGCCTGGACTCATAAACACATAAAGAACCAGAATCAATTGAGCCAGTGGAGTCTTGCAGAGGTTGCAGAGGACATATAAACACTCCCTGAGGAGGGTTAGCGATGGGAAGCAGCAGAAACTTTTTCTTTCTTTCCATTTTCTGCCTCTCCTCATCATTTCCTGCCATCAGAGACCTCTGGGAGATTAACAGCACATCAGCTGGGAGGCAGCAAGATGAGACAGACTGTGACGGCTGTGTGTTTGTGTGCCGCGTGTTACATTCATGAGCCTTTTGGGTTTTTATGTAGATAGGAAAAACCCCCAGTGTCACGTGATCAGTTGGTCACATGATCTGTAATTGTGACCACCTGTTGTTGACACAGAATGTCCATATAAACCCACATCTGAAGACAATCAGTTGATGAGGGAACCTGATGAAGCTGGAATGTGAAGCGCAGCGTTTGCCCTGGTGCTTCCTGTTCAACCCATCGTCCTGCTGCGAGCTGGATTCTGCAGGCCCTCCTTTCAGCTGGTGACACACTTTAGGATTTGAGAATCATTGTTGCTGTGTGTCAACTCACACTGCTCAGGTGAGTCGTGTTGCATCAGTGCCTGGACTGTACACCTGTGGTCACCTGCAGGCTGTTGAAAACTAACAGGAAAGAGGAAAGGGAGGCGTTTTGGGGGGCAAGTGTCACTCTAGCTGTGAAACTGTGCTGAGGTGCCTGTGGGGAGTGACTGCGACACAAACACTCTTACAGTGGTTCGACCAGTGATGATCTGTTTGTTTAATTTGTGTGTCTGCATGATGAAGGCGACTGATGGTGTGTGTGTAGTTCGTTGTTGCCACCCTGCCTAGTTTACATCAGTGTGATACAGGATTGCCAAGTGTGTGATACACGATCTCCTCCACAGCCTGGTGCATGTAGAGAAGAGTCTCACCAGTTTCTTCCTGAATCACTGTAGGCTACTTCAGTACGTTGCCTGGCTCGGCCGATACATATTTAACAAGCTGTCTGCACCAATCTTCAGCTGAGGCTTCTCAAAATTCATGTGGAAAATGGACTTAGTGTGGTGTGTAGGAAAAGTTAAACAAGCATGAAAAATGGATGAAAGGTTTGGAGCGTATCCCTCTCTGTATTTGGTGTCATTACCCAATGACCGTTCTTTGCTCAGGGCTTACAGATTCAGTTCTCTTCAGAAATGAGATTCAATCATTTGAAAAGAAGTGGCATTTACTCTTTAAAAATGAGAGTAGGGCTAAATCAGCTTAGCTTCTACAGCTGGAATCCTCTATATTTTAGAGGGATTTAGCCATGTCCTTAAAGTAATGATTTTTAATGGATGTATACGTAGTGTTGGAGAAGAAAATCCCTCAGTGGTATAGCATCAAGCAAGAGGATCACCTCTTTTTCACATTTACCCAAATGCATCTGTATCAGTTTACAATAAAAGCTGCTTATTACAAAGCCACACTTAAACTCCCTACATCTGCAACGACGGACATCTACTGTCACAGATAATCAGAGCTATTAGATTTCAGGCTCACATAATTAATCAGCAAGTCAGTGAATAACTCATCATCCGAGTCATAAATTATATTCAACCAAGTTGTAACTGGTGATGAACTCCAGACATGAATACTTTTATCACGTGAAAGTGGCTGAGTGAGTTTCCTCAGGCGGATCCTATATAGGACACGCCCACTAGTTTGTTAGGTACACCAGATAGAACGCATGCAGCGTGATGCAGCCGCCCTGCATGAATCCTCGTCCCCAGGGGGTTATGATCTTCACCGACTAGGTTTAATAGACGTGTTGATTTATTTTAGTGGTCCATGGTGAGGCTCTAGGACAGTTCCTGGCCTTACAGAGGACGTGAACGGGATGGACGGAATAATAGACAGCAGCTCAAGAAGCAGCTCAAGGCCTGTGTTCCAAATATTCACTTCCCGCTGGCGGCTGAAACAGGAAACAGTTTTGAGGGTTTGAGTTAATAATCATTGAACGACAGTTTCATTATTATAAATGAATTTAATGGCAAATAAAGGTCACAGCAGAGGAGGAGAGGGTGTGAAAACACTCAGAAGCAGCCTAACAACCGCTGTAATGGCGTGAGTTGATGCTACACATGGTTACACGGGGGGGGGGGGGGGGCGATGACATCAGGCTACATCATAGGCTATGACATCCATTTGACCCAGAAATCCTGACCAAAGTTTGAAGGAACATAAGTTTGGGGGGGGGGGGGGGGGTCATCAAACATACTTTTCTTTTTTTGCCTGCATTTATACAACTTGGGTTGTGTTTGAAATTCACTGTGCAATTACGATTTAGAAAAAAGACTTCCCCTCCACCACCGTTCGCTTTGCTAAGCTAACTAGCGGTCAGATGGTCTCTGTGTATCTCAGCTCCCTAACGCAGCCCAGGGATCTCTGTGGAGGCGTAGCTATCTTGTAGAGAGGACGTCAAAGGAGAGGACGTGCATGTTGCCATTTAGGAGTTACACACACACAATCTTTACATTCGTACGTGTCGTATTTCACAAGCTGACACAGTTCATCACAACGATTCAAGTCCTGTTGTTCACATTCCTACTTCAAACGTATGTGTAAGTATGAAGAAGCAACTAGAGTTCTGTCTAATAACAAGCAAACCAGCAGCAGACAAATGATTTTCTCCTGCACAACAACGGATGATTCGAGAACAAAAAGGGTAACAAATTAAAGAGTGTGAAACATCTGTGAGTACATCGCTAGCTACACAATGTCACTGTCAGGATAACATGTTAAAAGTGAAAATAAATACCTGGCAAGAAGCAAAGTTGACCCAAGAGGACTCCTAACACAACAAAGCGGCGTAGAGGAGGCATCTGAAGCATCATGTTCCCTCATTTGCCTGGAGTAGATTGCACACATGAAAAGATCCAAGTCTCTTTACATGCAAATCCAGTCTGTCTATGAGTGTGTTTTATCTCGGGGCTGCTGTTTGCTAATCAAGAGCCTTGTGAAAGCCAGGGGAGCTTTGTAAGAAGCACACTATAATACCCCTGCTCACAGCTTCTCCCCCCATTTCAACACACACTCATTTTACAGCCTTTTAACTTTCAATCTGCCCGTCGTTGATTTCCTATTCTTTGCACTCATTTGTTATTCCGCGAGCCTCTCAGTTGCTCTTTGAAAGCATGCACTGAGATAATGCGTATCAGCAGCGCTCAAGGGGACAGAACGCTCAGTTTTGTAGAGGATTGTGTTTTTAGTAAAGATGCAGAGTGACCTTAAAGCTTGTAGTTCGCCGTGTACAGCATCAGCGATTGTCCTCAAGGAATAGTGATGAGCAACCCAGGGAAACAGACGTCTTCACTAAATATTTATCTGCAGCATCACAAGGTCACGCCAATGCCAAGGAGGAAATATCATAGATATGGTGAGCTTCCTGTTTTCATGTTTATAGCCAATACTAGAGCCTTTTCAGCTCCTTATATGAATGTGTACACAGATTCTGAACTTTCTTCTTCTTCTGTATGTTTATGTACGTGTGTGTGTGTGTGTGTGTGTGTACACGTATAGAGAGTGAGAGTAGAAACCGGTGTCTGTCTGCTGGCGCTGTCTTCGTTGTTATTTGAGTTCCCTTTTCTTTATCACACAGCTTCCAGAGCAGAGGTCATGCATCTGAAGCCCCACTGGCCGCCATGCTGGACTGAGCTCTTTCCTGTCCGTCCTGCTCTGTAAGAACCCTTCAGTGTATTTCAGCCTCACATTGAGTTTATGCAGGAAATCTTTTCTACTCATTAATTTAAGTCCTTGAGGTCCAATACACAGACACAGTTTCTATACAGAACTGTAACAATCTGTTGAATGTCTTAAATGCTCAGCATTCGTATTTGGACATAAACAGATTTATTGACTCCAACAACTCCATAATAAAGAGTATTTAACGACGCCTGTACGAGTGTCGGGCCTGCTAACGCTGGGATTCTGGAAGGAGTTGAAGTTCTGACAGCTGCTTAGTGGTGAAACCTTCACAAACGTGAACCAACAAATTCTCTTTAGTTAAATAAATGAAGCCGTATTACTCCGAACACGAGGACGGATGCTCTCTTTCATCACTCAGGCACGCAACACAGCCAGCCTGTTGATGCTGCCGTCTATGTTTACCCTCTCTGTTAACATGGTGCTCATTATGCTGCGGAGGTGCAGCTACGCCTGGAAAACAAGCTGAGAGGACTCTCTCTTTCGCTCTCTCTCACTCGCTCACTTATTCACGCCTCCTGAGCAAGGTCCTTCCCCTGCGACAGATTGTGTCAGCGCCACTGAGAAAACATCACCTCTGCTAATGTGGCATTGTGTGACACAGCCATGTTGAAAACTCTGCCACTTGTGAGCAGTTACATGGTGCATTAGAGCGAGTGAGACCCAGACAGGAGTCAGAGGAGGGGGACGGGGCTGGCGGCGTGGGGGGTTTGGGGATGCTGAGCGCTGCGGCGTCTGGGGTTTGGTGGCTCGGGTGCTAATTGCAGCGTGACCACTGGGAATGCGTCTCTGTCTCTCACGAACCCCCCGGAGAGAAGAAATGTTGCCTGTGTAAGAGAAACCACTCAGGGCTCAGAAATCCCTGCTGCTCAGCCGAGTTAAGTTCCAGGTTCTATGGATGCAGATCCAGGTCCAAGAAAAACTGCTCCACATCCTGAACTACCTTTTTGGTTTGCTCAAGGATAAGCAGCCCTGCACTCTAAGCCCCTCAGACACCCCCTGACAATTTAGTTTATTAGATACTTAAGTAATCCATCCTATATTGCTTTAAAAAGAAAACATTTACTTATTCATAAAAGCTTTGCGTATTTTTTTAACTTTGACTACTGAAAGTTGAGGAGAGTCGTGGCAAAATGACAAACACATGATTAAAGGAACTGAACAGAAAAATATGTGATGAAGACCAGTAAACAGTACATGGCGGCAAATCCTGTGTTAAACTCAGGGGGCAGGAATCATTTGGTTCAACCGTGTCACATGATGGCTGCTTGGCTGGAAACATCAGACTGTGCACTCATGGACGGACGTTCACACAACACAAGAACTCCGAATCAGAACGGGTTCCTAACTCACTCACTGAAACACCTCCGACTCCTCAGTCAGTTTCCACATTGAGCAGCGTGACCTCAGTGACCTTACGTTTGCTTCTGCCCAACTTTCTGGAGCTACAATGAGAAACAGCAGGGACGGTGCTGAGAGAGGAGGAACCAGAGAACGTCACTGCTAAGCAGCGTAGAGAGCTGAGGTGCACATGTCTGAACGCTCCCTGGAACCAAGGCTTCTGTTCCTCACCTCCGCGTTTTCACGTATGCTCCCATTCTCCTGTGTCCATCGATACAAGCAGGAACCAGGAGATCAGCTCATCTCAGCATCCAGACGGAAACCGCAAAGCCAAAACACCACTTTATATCCCGCAGGTTCATTTCATACAAAAACTAAGTGAAAAACTGAAGTAGTGGATTATTTGCCAGACGACTTCCAGGCTCATCTCCAGCCTCAGCTGCTGGTGAAACAGGATATTTTCGAAAGGGTCAAAATGGTAAAACTGCTGCCAGTTTTGTGTTTCTGCCTCAAAGACAATCGTCTATAAAGGTGTGTAGTTGCTGTCCAAGAGGTAGACAAGAGGACGTGAGTTTGTTATCCTTCCACCAGCCGACTGAGACCGGCTATCGACTGCTATCCAGGTCTTTTATGAAAAGTTCTGCTGTCACTACAACCACTGATGTGATTTACAGCGTCGGAGGACATTGTTGCTTCAGCGTCAGGGAGAGCAGCAGACATGGCGGATCAATAAAGATCATTATGGCATTTCTCTCAGAATGCTGAGCAGCACGCGGAACCTGAGCACGGGACGTGTGAATTCTCAACTGAAGGATCTTCTGGAAATAAAAACGAGCATGAAAGAAAACACTGAGGCTTAGAGTCATTCAAAGAAACATCTTTTTTTTATGGTGACATTTAACATGACATTTATCCACATCAATCACTTCACTCAGTTTATTTCACTCAAATAGCAGGTCACATTGCTAATTTGGCCCTGAATGATGCCTGTAATAAAAAGCCTAGTGCCTCTTCGAGAGCTGCCAATAAACGCGGCGCTCTCCCCTCCTCGGCTCTGGGGCCAGACTCTCTGTTTGATTAAACTTTGCTCCCCAGTGATATGAAATATCCAAAGGCACTGAGATTTACAACCTTGTCTGTTAGATTATTGACACCTCACTGCTTTGCTATCAGTTTCTTGAATGATCCCCTGATGTTGCCTGACTTTTCATATTTAAGTTGATGACTTCCATTTGACTTTGAGTGATTCATTACACCTCGGCGGCTGTTGGCATGTTTACGTTTCACAAGCAGCATCTGATCTTCCCAAGTCCGCCGGCCTGAGAATAATTGTATGTGTTCAACATGAAACAAGCAGCTGTTGTGTTTGAAGCGGCGCTGCAATAGATCTAAATAACGCGGCTGAGCAGTTAGCATGCAAAACCGGCGCGATGGAGGGAGGAGGAAAGGCTGATACAAAGAGACAGAGGGAGAGATGAAGGGGTGTACGGAGGTTGTCAGGCGGCCAGGATGTGGAGGCTCAGTCTACAGAGTGAGCAGGTTAATTTTTCATGAGGTGGTTTGCGGGGCCGCAGCCTCGGCGATGCTATAGCTGGCCGCGGCTTCCCGAGAGAGCGCTTGTTGCTGGAGGCCCCTCAGGCTGGTTTCTTGTCGAGCCTCTCTGTAAATTGCCACCAAACTAGTGAATTATTCCATGCTGTGTCACAGAGACAGCAGAAAAGCCTATAGGCATAAAGTCACAGCCTTATGTTTCCCCTCGCTGTAATTCCTCAGTGACAGCTAAGACAGCAAATTGAGATATAGCAGTCAGACGCCAACAGCATGCTCACTACAGCTGGTTGCCACTTTCTGTGTTTGCTACCGATTTTTGTGATAATATATCTTTCAGGAAGTTTTCCTGCAGAGTAGAAACATGTTCCTGTACACGTGTGCTGCCTGTGTGTCAGCAGCCGGCAGCTTGATTATCTCTTCTCCTGAAGCTGATAATCTCCCTGGATGTCTCAAGGTTGATGTTGATGGAAGCAAGTGCAGCAAGTCCAGGCCGTCGAGACTTGAAGGACCAGATAATTATTTATTAGACACAGAATCTACCACCAAATCTACACTGGAAGAGTAAACAGTTACGTGTTTGTGTGTGGAGCTGAAAGTTCAAGGTCACTGTGACCTCATCAAACATGTTTTGCTATCTCCAAATTCAAATTTGACTCAAAGATGAACTGATTCGGCAGACAAAGGTCACATTCTTGCTGAAAGTAATTCACATGCTAATGATGATAATTTCACACAAATGTCCTGTAGCATGAGGTGTTGACATTTGACATCATCAACTTCACTATGACATCATAATGTTTACTTTTCTGCCCATTATTCCACGCCATATCAGTGACGCCTTGAGAGAGTGATGTGAGCTCCATTTCAAACAACAAAAAACACTGAAAACCTTCAAGTTCTTTAAGTCTGCAGCAGCCACATGTAGTTTTCAGCCAGTAGGCAGCTCAGGCGTCAGCGTCTCAGAGGAGAACATGTAATGGAATCATGACTCCTGAGACTTTCTAGCTTCAGGCTCACTAAACTATAAATCTACAGACACTCCGACAATCAATCCCAGCTGTAGAATTGGACTATAGAGGGCAGACGCTGCACCAGGAGGGTTATTGTTCAGCCTCTTCTGGTTACGTACTCGCCTCAATCCCCTGAGCAGGATCCTGTCACTACGTCTCCATGAAGCACAGAACCTCTGTCTGGATGCATGTGTGTCGGTTCCTGGATGATCTCAGCACAACGTACAAATAACCTTAAAACTGTTTTGTCAAGAGTGAGGAACCAACAGCCATCAGGGGTTGCTTCCTGCCTGCAAGACTAAATTTAGGGCTGGAAGAGCCCTGTGGTGTGTGGAACACATTTGTGTGTTTTATGAAGGAGGCCCACTGTCCCTCCAGTGCAGGAAGCCAGGCTACATGACCAGCTGGTCCGGTTTCTCTGGTATTCTGATCTTCAGGATCCCATCCACCACTGAATAGTTACAACACAAGTTTAATATCTCCTCCATCTTGTGGTCTGTGTCTTGAAGCGAGTCGAAACATGTAAATACTGTTGTTTTATTGGTGCTAAAGTCGTTGGAACAAGAGCCTGAGAGGGAGCTGAAGAATTCTGCCAGAGGAGATGGATACGTTCATCATTCAAGTGATGCCGCACTCAAAAAGTGGATTTTACTGTTCAACTACTCACTCATAGGAGTCCTGGAGGATATTTAGCTGGAAGCTAATGGAGACTGACGGCTAACAGCAGCTAAACTGTCCAAAAATGTAAATTTACAATCTCTCCAGGTCATCAGGCAGAATCCAGGTCTCCTTAATCCCAATGGATGGACACGTTTAACTAGAAAACTTAAAGCTAAATACATATTTGGCCTCTGCATTCTGGCATAGCAAAGAAATGACGCTGGGGGGGGGGGGGGGGGGGCGCCCAATCCACCTATTTGTGATAACTTAGGAAACTAAATATTCTTTTCAGGTGAATTATGACTTTAAACATGAATCATTTCAAGCCACACTGCGATGATTCAGAGCTGGAAATCTGTTCTCCTGTAGGATCACACAGAAAACCTGGTGTTATTCCATCAGAGCAGAACTGTCAGACAGCAAAAATGATTTCCATCTTTAACAACAACTGACAGGCAGTTTTGTGATATTGTAGAATTTTCAAAAGTGTCAGAAAACAGTGGAACATCTTCATCAATCTTCTGTGAAACCAAACGCCAGCTCAAAACCCAAAGGTGTTGAGTGCTTCAAGCTAGCAAATCTTCACACTTGACCACCTGCTACTTGTTTGAGTGAGTTTGAGCATGAAAAGACAAGTTTCTCAGTTACTATCATAACTAATCAGTGACTACTGAACTGATTCTTTCAGCTCTACCAGGTACGCTGGGGGTCAGGAACCAGACACACCGAACTTTTACAAAGGGGTGTAAAATCGTGCTTTGATGCAACAGAGTGAACGTTGCCGTGGCCTCTCACCAGCGTGTTTTCATTTGCTTCTCTTTCCCACCCTTAACCACTCTCGAACCGTCATTTATTCTCCGTAACCCTCATCTGTGACCATATCGTAGTTGGCTGGGATCCAGGTTTGCAGAATCAATTCCCGTGTTCTCGTCTGGCAACAAGCCCAGCAGAGCCAAATCTGCAAGTTAAACAATGACTTTGAGAGACCTGGGAGGTGACTGATACGCTGCTACCGAGTGAATTAATGTTCTCCACAACAGTGCAGGGATTTATGTGTCTTCCAGCTGTCTTGTGTTTAAGTGTGAAATCTAGGCTTATTGATTTCTGGGTCTGTATTCTTTTCAAAGGATATGGTGTGCATTTGAGCTTTTTTCTCTTCTTACCTCTCAATCCTGCACTACAAAGTGCACTCTTAGAACTATCTCTGCAGAAAGTAACCCTTTAAACCAGAAGCACCTTGACCCCAGCGACATCAAATGAATCCTTATCACGGTGGCAGAGGCAAAGGAAAACAATTCTGCTGTGGAAACGTCATAAAAGCATGACGGGCTCCCTCCTCTGAGCCTCCAGCACAGCCGCAGCTAAACATTTCAAAGAGACTACGATTGAATGACTGCGATGTAGGAGCTCAGATTCTGTAGCTGTGGATTAAGCTCACAGCAAATACTAGCATGGAAGAAACAGCGGTAATCTCTTCGCTCTCCTCCACGGCCCTCTCACCATACCTGTTCCCCCTTTTTTTAATCTCCTTACTGAATTAGTTCTTGCAAAGCTGCTCAAACAGAGAGGGGTTTATTCACAGTGGGTACAGAGGTTAAAGTAACATGAAAGTGATAGCGTCTTTGCGTCCCCGAGGGTCCGTTTGCTTAAAGATTGGTGTGCTATTCACCTGCTTATTGTTCCACGCAGGTGGAAGACACTTGATCTGCTCCATGAGGGCGTTTGACAAACTTGGCAGACCTTGAACAGCAGCCAGTCGTGAGCAGTGACAAAGTGCCATTTTGAAATCTGCACGTTGATTACACAGTGTAACCTGACACAGCAGGGTATCATAACTCCATCACACTCGCCGGCTGAACACAGTCTGCTTTAATCACCTGCAGTGCTCGGGATAATTTACCCTGCAGCACATTGTATTTGCATAAAAGTAGTTTTGGTTTTGCATTTTGATGTGTTGCTTAGGAAGTTCGCAGAATTTCAGAGCTATAAAATAAATTCCCACTTCTGAAGCAGCACACAAACTGCTTAAATATTTCACTCTCCCTCTTGTAGCTTTACTGCCTCCACTACTGTGAAGATCAAATAATAAGTGAGAGGATTCGAGGTAATATTTCACACTGACTGAATATCCTCATTTTCCTTTCGCCGGCTCCGATGAGATCATTAAGGGTAAGACTCCGATATTAACTCTTCATCAGTGTTTCACATCGTTGTCCCCGTTTGACTCTCACTAATGAGAACTGCAAATAGTCACAATGGCTCATCTCTCATCAGTCAGGAGGAAGAGTTGCCACGG